>NC_046225.1:44640788-44941440 GCF_009819885.2 Catharus ustulatus
TGGCCTTCATTCTTGGCCAGTTGCATCTCTTACAAATCCTCTGGGCTGCCTTCATTGACAAGTACCATTAAGTGATAGTACTATTAACCCACAGTCAAGGACACTTACAAGACTTTCTTTCCAAATCAGACACCTTCAATATTAAGCAACACTTATCAGCTAACATGCCAAGAAGAATGTAATGTGTATTTTAAACATGTACCACAGTGGACAGTCTCACCCAGCAAACGCAGCCAGAAAACTAGCTTTCCCTGAGTAGTCTGGGGTATGCAATCAGAAGAAGAAGACAGAAGAGAAGGAAATCAATAGGACAACAATATACTGCAAATATCAAACCATAAAATTCAATAGGTTTCAAAATGAAAAGTTAAAAAAAGTCAAAAATGCATCAGTTTAGGTCATATCAAAATAAAATCTTTCAGAGAATTTGAATACCTAATTCTATTGAAAGGAAGTAGAAGTAATGTAGTTTCCTTTTGTGACTTTGAAAATCTTTGTCATCAAATATAAAACATATTCCATTATCATTCTTAAGCACAAGCTGACCTAAAATTTGTCATTCAGTGGACATAGTTAATGTGTGTGTATGTATGAGTGTGTGAGATAGGAATTAGACTGCTAGTATATTCTAAAATAGATGCTGCCTGCTATTCTACTTCTTACACACTTTATAAAAGTCTATCTGCATCCATTTTTTGGGAGGATAAAACTTCCTGGGTTTTAGAAAATGGCTTTTCTTATCTCCAGTATTTTCTGATACCTGTACCCATGTTCATTTGCTTTTCCCTCACTTGCAAGACTAGAAAAAAATCTTGACAATCTACGACAACTGTTTTAAAGACATGCTCGGTGTCCTCATTACTTGCCCAATTTTGTCACTGAGAGCCACCTCTTCTGAAGACTACATGCAAGTGGCAGTAGGGAAATCTGAACTATGCCAGCCTCCCCAAACTCCCAGACTAAGAGACTGCTCCCCATGTCCCCTCTTATACACTAATTGTCTTTCATTATCTCACAGCTGGGGATGAAGTTCAAGTGCAGAGGACAAATAGCTATTGTTCCATACAGGAAGATACTATTTCATAAAGAGCAGTGTAAAACTGCACAACGACCTTGCATTAAAAAAGAGAGGTTTGGACCAAAAAATTATTTCTGTCAGATGATTTATGGTTGCCTGAGCATACTTAACCTGGCCATCTCCTCTGTACACACAATGACATGGTCTTTGAAAATAAGATGATCTACCTTTCCCCTCTTTTTTTTTTCTCATGCATTCTGCACGTGCATGGGACACAGAGGGAGCTGGATTGTTTTTCCTGGTATCATAAATATTCCTTTTCTACTTTTGACATTCTTGACATCATAACTTTCAAGTATAAGGATGCATAAGAGCAAACAGTCCAATGCCCAATTTTACAACCACATCATATAAAAATGGTAAACTCTATTTTGAAGTTCTGTCTAATTGAACATGTGTTTGTTCTACTACTCTTATTGGAACACCTGACTCTTCCAAAAGTAGTGTGTATTTCTACTCAAGAATAAGGAAGTTGCTCAAGTGCCAACACTGCCATTTATCTTAAGTTTTCTTCATTTTTCCTGTTGTTCAAAGCCTACATATTATATATCTCTATATGGATAGATAATTAATTTCTAATCTCCTTTAATTTAAGGCTAATGCAACTTTTCACACTTCCTACTTATGGTGTGCTCTCCAATTTGTCCAGGTAGACTTCCTCACATCTGTCTCAGACTTAATTCATCTTTCTTGAACACGCTTCTTCTATTCTATTCTCCTTCCTGAAAGTAATATTTATGTACCCACAAAAAGATATCCAAGGAATAGCTAAAGGAGTAGAAAATTATACCAACACTATATTGTCTTTCTTTATAATACTGAGCACTGCTTTCCAATCAGCTAAGGAACTTCCTTCAACTACCAACAAGAAGATTAATGAATTATTCATCACAGATCAAAATTTAAAATTCTTGACAATATTTACAAAGGAAGAAAGTAGAAGTCAATGTGCATATTTTCAAAAAACTTTGTGTGGTTTTCGTATCATAAATAGCTGAACAATGGGAGTCAGTTGAGCATCAGGTCTCATATTGCTACAATTTAATAAAATTTTGGGGTTTTTTAATGCTGTGTATGATCATAATACTTATGATCTTAAAACTTATGCAAAAAACACATAGATTACCTTCTTTTTAGCTATATAACTTGCATCAACATGTGGTACTAAATATCAAAAGGGTAAATACGGTATACAAGTACTGTTTTCAAATAGAATTGCTGCTATAAAGTCAGTAATCTCAAGAAAGAGCAGATTGATATTTTTTAATAGCCTCTTTGATAATCATTAACAGGGAGAATGGATCTATTGCTGCACAGAATGAAAAATAAAATTCTTGCTGAAATTGAAAGCATTCCTGTTTTTTCATAGAATGTTTTGGAATAAAGATTAGAATTAAGACTTTTGAGTTCCTAAAGACAAACAGAAGTTGAAGAGAACAGCCTGATGTATGCCAATGGACTAAACAATGCAACCATTTCTCTGAAACATCCCTCAGCTACAAACACACACTATTTCCAGAGGATGAAATCTACTACATTCCCCTTTAAGATAAATAGCAAAAACTAAAGACATTATGAAGTGACAACTTTCAGTTCTGACTTGAGGCTACTAGTGATTATTCAGAGTCAAGTCCCATTCCAGCAGAACAGCTTCATGGTAGGTGTACGTAATTGTGTAATTCTGATCCTTTCTATCTGCCATGGAGAACACATTATGGATTAACATTTATTTATTAACCTAAACTTCTGTAACTGAACTGAACAGTCTCCCAGAAACCCTGAAATTACACAAGAATTTAGTTCTTCCTGCACATGGACTTTGGAGTACATTTGGAAAGGCAGAATTCATGAGGCAGTGACTAATGAGTCATACTGGAGGACAGTGACAGAGGACCACAGGGATCTGCTCTGCAATGTGTCACATTTAGTGTCTTTATCAGCGATTCTTTAAAAGGATGGTGTTTTTCAGGAGATCGGGCTTGTACAATTCTCTGGGCCTTTTGTTTTGACTGAAGAAGTAATTTTTGACAGACTGTGGAGACAATCTATTTGGTTTGGGCAGAACCATCAGAACAATGACTGCACTGCAATTTATAGGTGAGGAATTACAATACCCTATACCAAGACAGCACACCCAGCATGACTGCAACTATGCCAAGGGAGCTCTGCTTTGTATCACAGCACAAACCCCACCAATCTGTGAAGTTAACTCTCTTCTCTTGTTGTAACAAGGTTTATACTAACAGCTCCAGTTAGCCTCAGACATCACAAAATTTAAGAGTCTTAGATGACACGATTATGTCAATAGAAGTATTTATTGCAATGCACAGACACGTATACAGAAAAAAAAAAGAGAAATGAGAGTGCAATATGTGGTAATCCACACAAGAAGACAATGAAGAACACAAAAAGTTAGAGAATAAGTTGCCTAACACAGTCAGCCAAAATATGCTCACTGAGGTTCCAGTCCTGCAAGGTGTTAGAATCTTCGGAGAGCTGTCTCAAATCTCCTTGAGTTATGGGAGGTACATGGTCCAGCACCTCAAAGTATTAAATAAACATATTCAGAACTCTTATTTAAGAAGAAATTATACCATTATAATTACATTTATTTTCCTTCAATAAGCACTTGAGAAGGCATTCTGGAGAGGGAAATCATGAATACTGACTGAGTTATCAGGTTGTAAAAGCTGTCCTAAAAGCATGAATGCAAAGCGGATCACTTAGTGGTTTTGATATAAATAACAATCAGATTAAGCATTGAAGTACATGAGGACAAAAACAACATAATGGCAGGCTATCAAAATCGTCACAGCCTTCCAAAGCTGCCTCCTGGATAGGAATACAGAAGTCAAAAGAATAAATAAATATAAATGGGTTTAATCTTTGCTTATTGCTTTAATCCCAACCGAAGCTCCATACTTATAAGTGAATTAGCCTTGGTGATGAAGATTTACAGTAGCCAGGAAGTTTTTCCATATATGAGGAGGGATCAGTACAGCTGAAACTAATTATTTAATATGAGAATAATTATGCAGAAGTCAAAAATAGGGCAGACTGAAAAGAAAAAAACAAAACTAAGGAATGCCATCTATATTTAAAGGTTACTGAGAAAACATCCTGTGCTTGTGATGCCTTCAGGACTGACATGCTTCACAACTAATGGAGCTGGTATATCTTAAAATCAAAGTAGAGAGGAGAAAAACACACTGTATCACCTTGATGAGCAAAACACAAGTAGATTTCTATTTGAATTGTCCCTACTCTTTAAGAATACAATCACTCTATAAACATTCATTAAATATTTATTTTTAAAAAAAGAGGGAAATATAATGTGTGCAATTCCTAAATAATACACAAAACAGGTGGATTCAGTATAATGTCACTTTAATTTTTACAAGTCTTTTCATCTCTTCATTTTCCCTTGCTTGTCCATGATCTGGAAAACCTGTACAGAAGTGATGATCTGAAGGAGCTGTATTCATCTTCACTAGATGAACAGAAGGTAGCAAGTATCTATTGGAAATTAATCACATAAACCTGATCTGAAAGCTTTGTGTGGAAAATTTACTTTCTTTAATAAGTCAACTCATATCCCATCAGAGATGGTGTAGCACTATCAATTAATTAATAATTAATAATTAATAATTAATAATTAAGCAAGAAGTCAAATACCTGCCAAGTCCAGAGAGAGGAGATTATTAATTAGATTAGATAATAATTAACTTAACAGGAAAACAGCGTGATTAACAGAATAATGAAGGAAGAGAGAGGAACTGAAATTATTAAAAATGAGGTCAGAAACAGTGGTAAAATAAGATGTACAGGGCCAGAAGAATACAGCAAAACTCTAAGGGTATCACTCCTATTTCATAATTTCACTAATGTATTCGGTACAAAAAGGAATAAGACAGAAATGTGCCAAGGAGATGTGGTGACATGTTAGGGAAACTTTGCCTATGCAAAAAGATACCAAAAAGGCAAAAAGGAAGAACTGAATTACACTGAACACTAGAGAAGGAAATATGGGACTAAATACAACAGGAAGCCATGCAAGATTATACAGTTCAGAATGAATAAGACATAATTATTCATTCAAAGCTGGTCAATCTTATATTTGAAACTACACAAAAAGGAAAAAGACCTGAGTATAATATATAGTCATTGGACGACTGTGAAACAGTGGCATTATTTGGATATGACAACAGACAAGTGCGGAATGTGTAACAGAGGTATTTCCAAGAGAAAACTGGGGAAAAAATTAAGAGTTGCACTACTGTGTCAGGATCAATGACACTTTACCATCCATGGTCAAACCACTAATCAGACTCAGGGAAGACAGAGTCTTTTCACCTTTAAACGCTGAGCTGACAACCCATCCTTCCTCCAGCGAGTCATTTTCTGCTGATGGCCCATTGAGTCCCACTTGTGACTGATAAAATTACTGCATCCCATTGGAAGTTGTTCCAGGCAGGGGGAAGAGCCTAACATTTCTTACCAAGATAAAAACAGAGGTTTTGGGACACTAAGGTAGCCCCTTTCTCCACTGGACTCCAGAGGAAAACTGGATTTCTCCACATCACCACTAGACCTCCAGAGGGAAACTGCACCTTCTGCAGGAGCACTGCTCCAACTGAATCACATCTGTCTCTGCAGGAGGACTGCAGCCACCACTGAATGGGACTGCTACCAACACCCTGTCTGATGGGGTGTCAGGTTGTACTCTGACTTTGTCAGGGTTTGGAGTTTGTTTCTCTGTAGTACTGTATTTCTATTTTAATTTCCCTAGAAAAGAACTGTTGCTCCTAATTCCCATATCTTTGCCTGAAAGCCCCTTGATTTCAAAATCATAATAATTTGGAGGGAGGGGGTTTACATTCTCTTTTTCAAAGAGAAGTTCCTGCAGACACCTGTCCTCCAAACTAAAACAGCAACTTTTTGTTCTTTGTCCATATATAAGCTGCACCTGATTATAAGCCGCACTTTGGATTCGGACCGAAATTTTAGTCAAAATGGTGTGGCTTATAATCGTGAAATTACTGTATATTATATTATTGTTGGAGCACCAGAAAACTGGTTTCAATGACTTGGAGATGCAAACCATTCCTGTGTAATTACCCACTCTGGCAACATCATTATATATTATGAAAGACCAAGTATAAAAATCTACTAAAATAATTGAGTCAACCTGTAGTAAAATATTCCAATGCTTGCCAACACAGGGGTTTGTGTGGTTGGACAGTGGACTGAAACACAAAGGTGCTGAGCTGAGGAAACGGAACAGTGTTTTATATTTCTGTGTATGTTCAGGGATAAGAGGAATTGTATTTTACTGATTATCTGTCAAATGTACCTCCTGAGAGGTACATTTGCCAAGCTATTCTTTTGTTCTTCTGCATGAGGATTCAAAACACTAATTCACTATTTGCACAGACATTAATTCATACACCAAAACACATCAAATATTCTGTTGATTTCAATACACACACAGCATTGAACTCTTGAGGTTAGTTGGTAGAAAAACAATGAATGTCTGATAGAATCAGGAAGCTGGGGATCTTTCTTTCAGTCTTCCTGGTAAGAAATTTAGAGGCAAATACAACTGAAAACAACATTTCTCTCTTCTCTGGGCTTGATATCAAGCATAACATGTCTATAGTGACAGTGGATCCTTTTCAAGACCCAGTCATTAATCTGTGTTTCAAAATTATTTTAGGGAAAATAATGCTTATTAGATTTCTTTTTAAAAGTTGCTATTTGATTAAAAATGTGAATATTCCTGTAATTTCCTTAAAGTGTCCCAGCACCTGGACCTCCATCTTGAATCTCCAGAAGAGTCTAGCTGGAGAACTAATGGCAGAACAACACGGGCATGCCATGTCTAGGTGAAACAAATTAACCCAGCTAAATTGATTTGCATTCATATATAGAGGTCAATCTCTACCTCACCTAAAGCTTTAACTTCAGAGTGCAAACTCTGGCATTCATTAAATATTAGGCAGTGGCATGGATCACAGTTCTGGCTCTCCAGACTTATGAAGAATTAAGATTCATATTCTGAGACACACCATCCGAATAGACAATGTTGTAATACAAAAAGTAAGTCTAAAAGTCTGAGTATCTGTGTGTAGAGTCATTTGTGGACCATCAGGAAGAGACTGGTGGTCAAGAAATCCTAGTGGATTTGTAACATATATCTTAGAAGGATACTAGCACAAACTCAACTTAGGTCACCAGCATAAGGTAGTAGTTTAGTAAGAGAAAAGACATTCCTTTCTGGCATGTAGGTCTCCTGGTTGAAGAAGAAAGCCCATAAATTAATTGTGGAAGAAAAAATTGCAATTTAAGTTTAAACACAAAATCTCAAGTTTTATGAGTGAGGATTTTTTTTATCTTTTATGTTAGTTTTGTAAAACTTCTATCAGGAGATTAATTTAGGTAACAAAGTAATTTAATAAAAATACTGTCCTTATCTGAACAGCTCTTTTTACTGTGCTTAATTTTGCAACACTTCAAGGTTTGTTAGCTCAGTTCTGAGCAAGACTTTTTGAAAGTTTTTCATGATAACTCCCTGAAGGACTGAGAAGTGAATAAGTTTGAGTCTGGTCTTTTTTAACACAGTGTCCTTATGGGGGCAATTATTGAATTTTTTGATCTGGCCTAGGATGTTTCTGTAGTGAAATCTAGTGGGCTACCAAAACTACCGAAGATTTTTAAACGCCTTCACTCTAAACAGGCAACCTCAGCACTGAAACTCTCTGTCTCACATGAAAAGAGACAACTTTCCAAATTTACCAGTCTGTCAAACCATTTCTATGTGATTAAAATTACTAAAAAAACAATGACACTACAATTACAGACTAATATCAGTCAAATTTAACACTGCAATAAATTTATTTCAATAGACACAACACAAATAAACTTTACAGTCAGCTATGGGGTATTTTGTTATACTGTTAGAAAAAATTTTATTTTTTCTTTTCCAAACTCAAAACACTACAAAGCATGATCTGAGCCTTCTCATTTCCTTTTCCCATTCTGATTAATGTTCTTACATTTATTAGACAGAAAACTAATGAAGAACAAATAGGAAGCAAGACTACAAATCCATGAATAGTGCAAAGAAAGTGAATAGAGAACAACCTTTCATTCTTCAGCATAAGATACAGAGCACTCAAGGACAAGCAAATAAATGGAACTATAAATGGAAATATGATTTCATCACCCATCACTAACACTCCATAGTGAAACTCATTGCCAAAGAACTTTGTGGAAAATTAATATTGACATGCATTATAAAAAAGGCAAGACAACTTTATGAATAGCATGTCTGCTGGCCAAAAGAATGGTGTGCCTGCCATCTCCCCCTGCTTGCCAGAAGTGGACAGGCTAAAGCAAAGCCACACTTGTCTTGCTTCTCATTTATTTTCCTAAGCATCCACTACTTACCACTTCCAGGTACAAGTTTTTAGAGATTTAGAGATGCACAATTTGCTAGTTTTCTCTTTACAAAATAGACGCTAAGGTAAATGTTAAAAATTGAAATGTCTGAATATATTTCATTATTAATTTATTTTATTATGAATTTATTTCATTTATATACATTGGAATAATATTTGCAGGAATTAAAAACTACAGTAATTTCACGAATACAAGCCGCACTGTTTTGACCAAAATTTTGCTCCCATACCGGGAATGCAGCTAATATTCAGGTGCGGCCAATATGTGAATAATTTTCTGACATTTTCAACCCTGGGAGTGCAAACCAAGTCAGTGCAAACTGCAAAGTCGAGCTCCTGCCGGTAAAACCCAGCATTTAGGTGGTTGTTACAAATTGGTTACTCTGTTGCGCGGCAGGTGGAGCTGCTCCGTGCAGGCAGCACAGGGGGTGGGGAAGGCAGGGCAGCTCTCTCCGGCTGGCCCCGCGGCTCGGGGGAAGGCGGGCAGCTCTCTCCGCTTGGCCCTGCAGCTCGGGGGGCTCCCGTCCCCACGTGCCGCCGTCACAGGAGCAGGCAGGCTACATCCCCGGCTCCCATCGCCGCCGCAGGTGCCGGCGGGCTCTGTGCCCCCCCTGCCGCCACGGGGCAGCGCCGGGTCGGGGTGACCGAGTCCAGCGGTGGTGGCGGCCGGCCCTGAGCGGCCCCGCCAAGCGGCAGCGCCGAGCTGGGCCACTCAGCCCTATTGGCAGCCCCGAGTCCTCATGGCCTGAGCCGAGCCAGTAAACCCCGCCATGCCGCAGTTCTGTTACTATTTGGGAACTTTGTTGCATGCGGGTCCTCGCTGCGAACACAGAGCAGCTTATACTCAGGTGTGGCTTATTTATGGATAAAAACCAAAATGTTTGCCAACACCAGGCGATGCAGCTTATACTCAGTGCAGCTTGTCTTCGTGAATTTACTGTAATTCAATAAAAATTTAGAAAACATTTTTACTGGCAAGAAATCACTTGTTCAAGAACTAATTTAGGGAGACAATTCTCATGTCCAACTACTTTTATATTAAGAACAAATGTTGCCTGGTATTGAAAGCATTTCATTACACAGCTCAGGTACCTTATCTGGAGATAATTTTTAACAGATTCCCACTTGCTCTGTAAAAGTAAGTTCTTAGGCACTCACCTGCTTACCACAGGAGGAATTTCATCAGTGAACTAAAATCAGTTTAAACAAAATGCATTTTCTATCACTTGACACCCCAATCAACTGATACAGACTGTGATGAAGTTTAAGGAAGACTGTTTACCATGTGTTGTATCTATCTCTCTTTTAAAGGAAAAAATGTAGTTTAAGATCCAAAGATAATTAACTAATTCTTTCAGTAAGTTATGCATATAAAAAAAAAATATTAAGAATTGGCACCCTGTGGCATTCAGTACTCATCTCTGGTATTTCTAAAAACAACAGGCTACTTCAGCAGCCAAGTGCATATTACTTGCAAAAATGTGTATGTATAGTCTACTATTAATAAATGTAATATACTGACAAAAAAAATCAGGACTGCCCTGCTGCAGTTTTGCTATCATTTGAAAGGCCAGTAGAAAGGCCCAAAAGTTTCTTGGGAAATCATGTACCACAATATGCTTCCTGCATTTCTTCAGCACAGCAATTTGGCCAGGGACATGGAAGTGCAAGCAACCTAAAACAAGCTCTATTCACACCAAAGTGGCAGTTTTAGTGGAGAGATAGAGACCTGCTCAATCACAAACTACTGCTTTTTAACACCTCAAAATTTATTGCTTGCAGGATCCCATATCCTAACTCAAAACTGAGAGTCATTTGACTTAAACAGCTCATGAGGTCAAAACACACTGGTTTTAGAACAACCTCAGAAAATGTGAATTACTCCCAAGTAGGAAGCATTTTGTGATCCTACCCCAATATTAACAGAAATGTTTTTCTCAATAATCATATGGTAACATTTTCACCTGCACTTACCCTGTTCAAAAAGAAATTTCTAATTTCACAGTCAAAACCACCACAAAAACAGGCTATATTTTTCTTAAGGGATATCTGACCTATCACCAGAAAACTACACTGCAGTGTACATCTGGAAATTCTCAATACCCAACTATAGAAATTAGAGCTGATGATTTAGAAGATATTTTAAAATCAAGAACAATTACTAAAATACATAAACATGGATTAATGAGCATGGTTTTGACCCCTAGTGGGAGGTTATCTTTGCGGTCAGTAAACTGAAAATGTTCTTGTTTCTATTTTTCCCCCCACACACAACTAAACTTGAATTCTGCCTGAAACATGCAGTTCATGACTTCAAGGTTCATCTTGCAGCTGATATATTCACAGTCGATACTGTTGATTCTAAAAGGAGTCTAACTCAAAAGGTTTGGCTCTATAGGAGGACTTAATATTTTTAAAGAGACATCCTGGACTTGATTTGCACAGAGAGACAATCCTGACAGTACGTCTATGTTATGAAATGGAGTGCAGCACAGTGATCCCTAAACAAGCAGAGATCCAAGACACCACTTCATGAAGAGGGGGAGAGCACAGTACACAAGTAGCTTAAACAGCAAAGTTACCTGCATTATAAGCTTTGCATGCTGCTGAAAGAAGTCACCACACCAAGCCACTCAGCACTTTTCTGTCCAGAATTAACAAGAGCCAGTTTTGCGTTCAAAAATGAAAGAAAATATGATTGAAGTCAAGAGATTGCCAAGATTGCAGCTCAGGTGTCTCCCGCCTCATTGTTATACCCCAACATACTTAAACCACTCTGATGCTGCTTCTGGTGTTTTTAAAGCATCCTTTCCCACAAAAAAATAAGCTGTGCCATGCTGAACAAACCAATTCTCTTAAGAGTTGGCCTCAATAATCCTTCCAACTCAGAATGTTCTCTGTGTGTGATTCTGTGTGAAATCAACAGCGTAGAAGTCCCTCTAAATGTTTAACTGAACTAGAAACAGCCACATCATCAAAAAAAGCCTTGTCAGTATACTCCAAACACATTTAGGACATGACATCTATCAGTTTCACCAAAACATGCGTGGAATTGTGACATTATTAAGGAAGCAAAGGATACCACCTGCACAAAGTACAGCCAGAAGTTAGAGAAATGAATTTTGAACTAAAAAAGATACTGCCCACAAGGAAGAAACGGAAATGTTTGGTCTCTAGGCCACCGACTACTGAAAAAAAAAGCAGATATGCTTTAGAAGGTTAATTCCGAGAGGGGCAACTCTGAGGATTCCCACTGCAAGAAAGTGCCCAATTCTGATTTAGTAGTCAGAGAATCCAATGAATACTGCATTTGGGGTTATCAGCTTTTGAAAATCCCCCATTCTATTAGTAGCTTCTGTTAGTGTCCCTATGTGATATCTGCCTCTTCCCATCTACATCTATGAGGACTCCATATGTAGAATTCACACCCATGGATTTGGTGGTTGAAGGGTGTACCTGCTCCACACAGCGAAGATGATCTACTGATCCCAGAACAGTCTCCAAAAGCCTGGCCTGTCTCAGAGGGCTAGGGAAGCACCATGTAATCTTTTCCCATACCCCAGAAAGAGGTATCACAATAAAACTGAGCTAATATCATTCACACTGCAAACCCTGCCTCTCAGCATACAGGATAAGCTCAAATACAGCACAAAGCTGACATAGCTGCACTGTCCGGTTGCCCTACTGCTGGTGACATCTAGGTCATGAACTTCAGCACTTCACACAACTCCAAGTTGTCCAATGAAACTGGTCATGTTTGGATTGCAGAGATGTTTGGTTTCCCCTTTATCCCTCACAGCAACTCAACAAAAGCCACTGAACTATGAGGCAGTCAGTAAAAGAAGTTGCAGAGTGAAAATAAAGAGGTAGAGCAAAGAAAGAGATGATATAAAAAAAAAATAAAATGTGAGAAAGCCTCCACCACCTCCACGTCAATTTTAATGAAATGCAGATTGGCATAGTTATCACATAAAACCATAAACAGAGACAAATTATGTATAAACAGCACAACTAAAGGTTGATTGAAGTGTTAAAGATCAGGACTGGTAATATGTAATTAGTCACGATTGAATCACTTAAGACTAACTGTGGGTGCATAGAGTCTCAGAGGAATGGGCTGTAATTTTGTAGTTTATTGGTATTTATGTCAATAAACAGTTCCTTGAATTTCAATTTTCACTGTTTTTGCCAGTAGCTACTGTTTCTGAAATACCACCGTTCAACTCAAGCATTGTGTTTGGCCCAAACTCACAAAGTAGTGGCCCCCTTTCAGGTAATGAAACCAAGAGTTCAACTTAAAATTTATCATCTGGGGTCCTCAAAATGTATCTAGTATCTAATTATGCATAAATAGCCATTTATAAACATTAATAACTGATAATTATGTGAGAAAAAAATAGTTCTAGGTAAGCTTCTAGCGTTTGTAAAGTTATGGAACTTCCCTTAGTAAAACAACGTGTACTGTTTCTCTAGTAAAGTTGTTCTAGTTTTCTGTGTTACTGCATTAGCCAAGCAAGTAAGAAAAAAAGTAGAAGAAAATAAAAGGAAATAGAAGAACTCTCTGGGATTTTTGTTTGTTTAATAAATATAGCTTTAGTATTCTTTATATCTTTACTTCTGAAGCACAATTTCATTCCCTGAAAAAACTTGAAAAACATTTATAGTCAAAGACAAGGAAAAGCAACATTTAAAATAGAAAAGAAAAATCAGACTTAAGGCAGTGATTCTACATACAACTCATAATTTGAAGTACTGCATTTTTTTTCTCATTCCCAGTGTAAAACATTCAGTCTGTAAAAATTAGGTGGCTTAGGTATCAAAAGTGGTATTTTTAAAAACTGCAGAAAAAAATTACTTTGTATTATTAGTCTTAAATGATAGTCATAATAAAAATTAAACACAAGCAAAAAATGAAAGCTCTAAGAGTGAAAGAGAAATGTACACATGCAGTAGACATCAAGAGAGGATTCCTGACATTCAGGTAATATTTTCTTCTGAGTATAACAAATATTTTCTTGAAAAATCATTCTTCTTTCTCAAATTTTTCATCATGCTTTTGTTTTAAAGCTTTCCATGCAAGTTGCTAAAGAGAATATTCATCTTAAAATATTATTGTATATGCTCTTTTTTGCTATGTGATCAGATTTTTCAAATACAATCCACCACAAAAAAGAAGCTACACTATACACATTCAACACGTATTAACAGTCATTATCTCATACAGAAGAATAGGTATTCTCTGTCAGAAGTGCTGAGAGAAGACAAGACCATTTACAAATCTGAAAAATCACTAGGTATTCTGATTGTGGAAGTACGGGGCCAATTCATGGAACTAATGTAACTAGACTAGATAAACTTACTAGTTGATTTATTTTCTAGCACACTTATCAACACTGAAATATATTTTAGCATCCACTAAGACAGAAAAGTTCCACTTTTTGACTGCATGCATACTAAGATAACTGCAGAATTTGATTTGTAGTCTAAAAACAGTCTTAGCAACTCCAATTGATAAAACATACATTTCTCAAAAAATCATTACCTTAGATTCTGCAGCAGAGAAATGGTGTGTGGCAGCAATCCATATTTCCATTAGCAAGGAAGATCAGCTTTCACCACTGGTCTCATGGAACTCCACTTGGACCACAGAACTTCCTCACCTGAAGAAGGGACTTACAGATCCAAAGTTCAATACAGGACATTTAGCAGTTGAAGAGTTTTTAGTTTTTCATCTCAAATATTTAATTACAGAACTTCCTTTTCAGGGATGTGTCCTATTGGTACTTATTATTTTAAGAGACTTTTCTTTCCACTTTTTCATATTCAGTGCAAATGTGAGGAAATGCCTGTTTTCCATTCAGATAGAAGGACTGTAACAATTTAAATTGCATTTTTCTGTTTAAATTACATCTGTGGCTCAAATTCAAACTTCTGGATTTATGCTATACTGAAAGGAATGAAGAAACAGCCATACTCACAGTGTGCTTTCTGGCACATCCACCCTCCAGCTCTTCCAGAGGCCATCTCACAGCTGACAAGCAGTTTTCATGTGGAGGTTCTTCATCGTCTACATGGGCTTTCAGGATCACACTTGAGGCTTCACTGAGTGCAAGAAAAATAAATCTGATCCCCAGAAGTGCCTTAGAAAGGCAGGACTTGCTTTCTGGTCTCTCAAAACAGTGTTTTGAAAAATCATACCCACACAGATAGGGACTCATTATTAGCCTAGTTCTCACAGTTCTTAGAAAACAACCCTTCAAGGAGCTTTTGTCCTCTTCACCACTGTCCTCTTTATACAACTTTTTCCAGCACACTACTTCTCCTTATAGAAAGATTCCTTTTTCAAGTAACTACACGAATCTGAGCAGCTCTCAGTGCTGCTTTATGTCTGTAGCTACTTTTTCTAAATGATTCCATTTGCTTATGTCCATAATTTGGTGAGATAATTAAACCCTTTTCACAGTAAAGTTGTAAATTTAAGAGATTGTACTTGGTATGGCCCAAAGGTCAACAATAAAAAGTAAGGGTATGTTTATTTATGTCCCAGTAGTCTGTAATTTTTTATGCTATTTTACATGTGCATAAAACCACTTACAGATCCATATTCAAGGCTGCTGGATAGAATGTACTTTTTGGTTGTTGTTGCTTGACAGTCCCTGAGTCTTTGAAACAAGCAGTTCCTCACTGAATCTTTGGACTGGTTTTTGCTGTTCACTACTGTTCACTGTTTATGTAAATGTCTTTCCAACATATTGTCCATCCTTATTTTTTATCTGCCTCAGACTGCTAGGCTTCTGCTATGTCTATAAAAAAACAAAGAGAGAGATAAAGTCAATGCTTTTTGTCAGTACACATGGCATCTCAGAAAATGAATTGTAGCACTGCACATTATTAGATGTGCAGGTAATGATGTATTCCCCCTGCCAAACTCTTCACAGATAATAAAAATTACATGCTTATTGTAGACACACTAATTATGTGTAGTTATAGACCAAAAAAAAAATTGAATGCCTCCCTGAGGTGTAGATTAGTCTGTATTGAATGCTGCCTTTGGCAAGGCATTTGGGAATTTTATTTTCATTTTCTTAACAGTAAATTAGAAATATATTTGAAAACCATTAAATTTGAAATACAGCCAGTGAAGCTGATGAATTAAATTGATAGTGGAGTTTCTCCACCATCTATTCTTGACTGAAAAGAAGGAAATTATTTCTTTGGTTTGCACAATGTGATTTCAGTGTTTCATAAAACAAGAGTATCTAGAGATGACAGACAAGACCAGGACTGTGCCAGTGGCTGTAGAAACATATATAACTGTAGTTCCTTTTCAACAGCTCAATAAAAAGTGACTTTGTATATACTCTTTTCTTTACTAATAATAGCAAAGGAACATCCAAGGGGATAAAAAGCCTTGGTCCTACATCAGGATAGGCCTCTGACAAGCTGCAATTTCCAAACAAGCCCTAAGAATTGTAAGCACACAGGCTATCACAGGTTGTGAGTGAGTTCCTGCCTGGCTTTAGCATTGCAGAGGACATTCTATCACAGTCCTCCAGACAGCCTGCTTCGTGCATAAGTCTGGGTTTCCAGGCTTATGTTTTGTTACATCAGATTTGTTCAGCTAACAAAAGGTATATCTTTCTGATTGGTTTGGCCTACAACTGGTATGTGGCATGGCCCTGACAAAAATAAACCAGTAAATCTGCAGAAAAATCTTTTTCAAGCTGTTAAAAAAGTTCAGAAAACAGATCAAACCACTGAAAACTCTCCTACCTCTTAAAAAGAAAGAACTGTGCTGAGCATCTCAAAATGCACAGCTTAATTAGGAAAAAAATGCAATGGACCTTTAATTTAAGAGAATGTCCTCTCTGAATAGACTTAGTAGTAACTGTAGCTAAAAGAACCAGAAAACAAAAGGAGAAGCACCATTAGTTCTAAACATCTTCTTTATTTGTACTTCACATGAGATAAAGGGAAGACTCTCAACCACACAAATTCATCAAGGAGTGGTTTTGGCCTTTTCTTTGTGTCCAGCACTAGCTGGGAGCCCTGGTCCATGGCCAAGGCCATGCACAGCTGGCAAACACAGTCAGCCACTGCCTGGGTAGTCTGAAGCATTCCCAAGCTCTGGCACTTCCGTACAACCACACACTCCCTGTGAAAGAGCATTGTTCTACATGGGTTTTTTTCTGGAAAAAGTTCTTTAACAGATGATTCAAGACGCAGCACATGGAATCCACACACAGGGCAGTAGAGTTTCAGCCAGGTAAGGAGGGACAGCAGGTGGAGCAGGGAAGAAGATGTGTAAATCATTGAAGACCTTAAAAGTAACTCTGGGACCCAGTGGGACAGTGTGCAACCTTGGAATCCGGTGCTCAGAAACAAAATAGACACTGAGCTAAGACACCTTCTCAATATGATCTGGCTAGATGCCAACCTACAGTATTTAAACTGCATCCGGCTGAAGTCATGGGGATTTTCGTATCTGAATTTGAGTCCCGAGAACTTCCCATTCTGCAGTCAGAGGTGCAGACAGAGTTCAGAACCATCTGCACTGCCAGCCCCAGTTCATCCTCTGTTAAGTGAACTCTCCTCTAGAAAGTAAAGATCAACTGTAGAAACCAGGTGTAGCTACAGCAATGTGAAGCAAGACCTTGTTTCCATTTTTTCTGTTTTTAGTAGAGTTGCTACCAGCAGCAACATTCTGCTGGAGCTGTCAGCAGAGAACATTTCTTCTTGTGCTCACACACTCAGTTTAAAGAAAAATAAACATCTGTTGCTCTCGTCTTTGTCTAGTGCATTTATGAAGGCTCATTATTTTATTCTTTCTGTCACTACAACTTCCCTCTCTTCATAAAAACTATTGCTGAAAATGCCTATAATGTAAATCAGTCATTCTGGGCAGAAAGATTTAATTTTCAATTCCCATTTTCATACTTATTTAAAATAACGACAAAACCCTTAAAGATACGGTCATTGTTGATTATAATTATTCTATAAACAGATTGCCATTTTGCACCTGTCACTTAGATTACAAGAAAAAATAACAGAAAATTATTACATAGTCAATAAAGAAAAATATGCTTCCGGTCACAATACTGCATACCGCTTTCGTCTAATGGAGGAGTGTTAAAGGAACTAGCAGTCCCCAAGCCAGTCCATTTCACAGAACAAATTAAACTTGGATACAATTAAGTTCTCCTGGCAGAGAGCATAATCACTGTTTTCTAAAATGCTTTATCACCTAACCTGCTCTGAACTCTCATGTTGCTTTGAACTTTCTTCTTTACAGGACTCAGGCATAAGGGGAATCTTCCATTTCATGGAAGGGGTAATGGCATGATTATACTAAAAGCACTTACAGAAACACAAGGGAAAACATGTTAAAAAAAATAAAAAAATAACAACTCTATATATTACTTTGGTATGTTCAAACTCTGTAGCCAAAATAACATTTTGTTAATCAACTGTATCTCTGCAAACCTACCCACAGCTAATACAAGAAATGTGCTACAAAAATATCAATCTAGCAACACAAGTTAATATTAAAATATATCTCAAGAAAGTTGGTTTGGATAAACATTTTTCATGTCTTTTTCTGTTGGTACCTAAGTGAAAATCATTCAAGCTGTCTTGAGTTATAATACAGGATATGACCAAAAGTATCTATTCTATCACTATCTGTTGTGACCAGGTGGAGACAATTATCCTTATCTCCATGGGAGATACTCTGCTAATGAGCCATCCATTGAAACCAGGCAGGGCATTGTTCTTTATCTTTTCACAACCCACCCTTCCTCCAGGAACATATCTTCTGTTAGTGGCCCATTGAGTCCCACTGCATGACTGATAAAATTACTTCATCCCATTGGGAGATGCTCCACCCAGGGGGAAGAGCCAAGCCTTTCCTACCGAGATAAAAACTGAGATTTTGGGACACCAAGGTGTCCCTTTTCCACTGGATCCCAGAGGAAAACCGGACTTCTCCACATCATCACTGGACCTTCGGAGGGAAACTGCACCTTCTACAGGAGCACTGCTTCAACTGAACCACATCTGTCACTGCAAGGGGACATTTAATGGACTGCTACCAACACCCTGCCTGACGAGGTGTCAGGTTGTACTCTGACTTTGTCAGTGTTTGGGGCTTGTTCTTTGTAGTACTGTATTTCTATTTTAATTTCCCTAGTAAAGAACTTGTTATTCCTAATTCCCATATCTTTGCCTGAAAGCCCCTTGATTTCAAAATTATAATAATTTGGAGGGAGGGGGTTTACATTGTCCATTTCAAAGAGAGGTTCCTGACTTTCTTAGCAGACACCTGTCCTCCAAACCAGGATACAAGCTTATCCAGGCAAAGAAATCTTACATACAAGACATAATATATAAGAAGTATGTCAGTACACAAACTGACATAACATATAAGAAGTTAGAGTGAGAAATCATGTATTAAGAAATGATTAGCTAATCATTTGGTCCAGTTTTGGGTTTTAAGCATCTGAATTGCCCAGTTTCACCTTGAATTTAATTATTTACCTATAGAGCACTATTGTTTAGTCAGCTATCCTTCCCTCCCAGCCTCTCTGTTTACATGTAACATAAGGTAATCACCTGTATCAGAAAGGTACTAATAAGAATAAATATTAACTTGATTCTCTTTAAAACTGAATATATGAAAAGAGATTTGCAGCATGACCTTGCAAGCGAAGGTATCAGACATGAATGGGGATCAAAAAACTGAAAATTAAGGAGCTGCATTTTACAAACCTCTTAAGAGACCTTTAGAGTTAAGGAAGCCCAAGGATATAGCTCTCTTTTCCAAAGAATTTTGAGCCAAGATGAGAAAGTCCACAAGTTCCTATAATTTGCCACAGATTTATGGATTACTGAGAAAGTAGGTGCTAAAAAGGATTAATTCCTGATTTACATATTCCACTAGTAAAGTGGCAAGGTCTTATGGAACAAACACAACAGCTGCAAATTACGTAATTATGTATCTGTATGCAAATTTGCAGACATCTCCTAAATGCTGAAATACTATTTGCAATGCTAATTAAGTGCTTTTTATTACCTCTGCATAATTCCTACATGTGATCCTGTGCCAGATGTCACTGTCACTTGGAAAGCCTTTATTGTTAGGTTAGCTGAGGCAGCAAGCATTAACACTGCTCATAAAAATCCTACTTTTAATTAAATTTCCTGCAGTGTCTCAATAATTGCTCATTGTCTTCCGGTCCAAATCAAGTTGTTGATTTCTTTTTTCAAATTGCACATCATAACTTCCAATGCATGGAAGTCTTCCTTCTCCACCTCAGCAATATTAAATATAGTAAAAAGGAAAGAAAAGACAGGAAAAGTAACAATGCCAATATCAGTTCCTTATGGAAGTTTATGCAGCAAAGATTAAGAGAAAGACAAATAAGGGGTACTGATTTTGAAAAATTTTAAACTCTCTCTATGCAGAAAGAACTTATATGGAGATTGTAATCAATTAGTGGCATCAGTGAATCACTCCTTCCCATTGTAACTCTTATAATCAGAGTAAGTTGCAAGCCAAGACCATACTTCCTCCTAAACCATTCTTATGAAAGGCCTGATTTAAGCAATGTCTTCCACATAAATTTCTTGATCTTAGTCCAAATGTCTGAACAAGGATGCCAAAGAGAAAAACAATGGTGAGAAGAAGCAAGCAAGAAAATTAACTATTTCTTCCTCTGAAAAAAGCAACTCTCAATTTGTTACTTTTAGTAGTCCAGGATCTAATAGAATGTAACTGAAGCAATAAAACAAGTACTTCACTTCTGTCTTCTTAAAACAAGCTTAGTAAAAACTTTATGATACCCTTGATTTAGACCACTGTACTACAACACTTTAAGCCATGAAGTAATGACAGATCTCTCATGGGCAGTTACAGGATTGCAGTCTTTTTAAAGACTTAGATGGCCAACCTTTTCTGACTGAACCACGTTGTTGTTTACAGAAGCATGATACTCTGCTGTGTGCTCTCCCATCTTGGCTAGGCTTCTCAATACACTCATCAAAGACCGTGGCACCGAGTAATAAAGGACACTACAGAAAGAATTTTACCTGCAGTTAAGAGTGAAACATCAGATTAGACTTCTCCACAAAACAAATAAATATTGCTATAGGCTAGTCACAAAGCTGAATCTTCCAAAACGTCTCATTATTTAGAGTTTACTACTACACAAGTTGCTGATGGAATCACTTTTTGACAAGGTATATAAAATTATACTTGGTACAAACTAGTCATCATACCTTACCTGGCTCAGCTCAGAATAAATCTGGGACTAAGGTGGATTAGACTCTAGCCTTTTTGTCCCTCTTCCACTTTATAGTATTTTCCATCAAAATTATTACCTCCGAGATTTAGGAGTATCAGTGTCAGATTATAACATCATTGTACTTCTCCTGGAGGTTGGCTCAAGGCCTGTGTAACCAAAGTGGAAGAAAGATGCAGGAATTTTTTTTTTCCTAGGACCTGATTAAAAAAAATAATTCGCAATAAATTTTGTTAGGTCAAAAGTTGTCATAAATTAGGGCTAGCTAACTCTATCTAGCAAGTCATCTATTGAGAACATTAAAGAAATCTGCATTACTTTCATCTGACTGAGGTCCAGTTTTATGTACAAGCCTTATCCAACAACTCTCCATTGCAAATTGGCTAGAAGCTTGGTGTCTGAACTGAAAAAGAGAATGAACACCCTCTAATTCACACCATATGTGTGTCAGCTGTCTACAGGACTGGTCCTTTAGAAGACCAATCTAGATCTAATCTCAATTGCTTGATTTTGGGAACTTCATCCTCATTCCATGGGTTTAATGTGAGGATTAAAATACTCAAAACATTCATGTGGATACTACTGCCACCTGTGCTTTTATTTCTTCCTGTTTCTTTGTCAGCCAAGCTTTCTTTCAAAATATTCTGAAAAGCTGGGTTCTGTACTGGCTAGAGTACATAGGAACACATAGTTGGAAAAGAGCTCCAAGATCATTGAGTCCAACTTTTGACCAAATAGGAATAATAGTTCAGTACCAGCCTGTAATGGTTTTGAAAGCAAAACCAGTGAGAGACTCCAAGTCAGAAATACAATTTAATAGGAAAACAAAAGAGAAAAATAAAATACATGCAATAGTACAAAAGAAAAACCACTGACAGAGTCAGAATACAACCTGACACCCCGCTAGTTACCGTGGTGGCAGCAGTCCTGTCGAATGGTGGCTGCAGTTCTCCTGGAGTGACAGATGTGGTTCAGTTACAACAGTGCTCCTGTACAAGGGTGCAGCTCTCCTCTGAAGGTCCAGCAATGATGTGGAAAGGTCCAGTTTTCCTCTGGGATCCAGTGGAAAAAGGCTGCTTTGGCGTTCCAAATCTCAGTTTTTATCAAAGTAGGAAATGTTTGGCTCCTCCCCCTGGGTGGAGCATCTCACAATGGGATGATGTAACTTTATCAGTCATGCAATAAGACTCAATGGGCCATTAACAGAAGATATGTTCCTGGAGGAAGGGTGGGTCATGGGAAAGATAAAGAACATGGACTCACCTGGTTCTTAACAGATGGCCTATTAACAGAATGTATCTCCTACGGACATAAGGATTACTGCCCCACCTGGTTTCAGCAGATGGTGAGAGAATACATACTTTTGGGCATATCTTTACATCGTAACCTAGGACACAGGCCATTCACAAATTCACTGCTTGGTATTTACAATTAACCAAAGTGCTTCAACTCCTCTAGGCTCACCAGAAGACAGGTAAAAATTATTACTCTAGAATGTTTCAAATTCTGAAGAACAAAATAGAAGCAGCTAGAAATGGTCACTGAAATACTACTTCTACATCTACTGCTAGTAAACATTATTAGAGCACTAGGTTAAAAAGTGGCATGAAACTCTAAAATAATGAATAAACTGTATGAGTTTAACATTAATCTGTGTTCTAAAAATGTTTGTGTAATAGTGGCATAGTTATATTCCAGAAAGATCTAAAATGATAAAATGTGTAAATACCAAATGCAAACAGTAGAATGGTACAATCCTGTGGTTTTGAAATTTGAGACGTTAACTTCTTTCAAATCTTTCTTCAGTCTGTATTTTCTCATCTTATTTAATTGCCTGGTTACTAAGTCTAAATAGCAGTGATTTGAGTTCATCCAAAGAAAAACGAAAGGTAGACAATTGAGATTTTTTTTTTAACTGTTCACAGTCTCTTCCTTTTTCTGTTTTGTTTTTTTTTTTTTTGGTTGGTTGGTTAGTTGGTTTTATGGGGGTTTTTTGTTTTTTTGTTTTTGTTTTTGTTTTTGTTTTCCTTGATGCTCATATTCATTTTACAATTTCTGCATTGCCTTATCATGGATTTAGCATTTCAGTCTGGACTTTTCCAACTGCCAATTCAGTCTCTCGAAGGATTTTCATTACAGATATGCTGCTACTGGTTTACATTAAGATGGTCAGTATCTCAGCAGTTCCATCAAAATTCTCCTTTACTCTGTTTCAGTAACTATGCCCATTACAGCTGCTTTCAAACAAGTGCACATAGAGCATGTACAAATGAAATATCAAACTAAAACATTAGCAATAATAAACTATTGCAATACCAGTACCCACCTAAGTTACAAAGTAGGGTTTAAATGACAGGTACTACTCTTCTGCATCCCAGAAAATCAAATTACATAACTGAAAGCAGTCAAAGTCCAGAATCTGTATTTAACTATCTAATTTTAGGAAATCAAGTCTTAAGCCACTGGTCCAAATGTTAATCATTGCCTGATCTTGACTCACTTAGTTCAGTCCCATAAATTCTACTCCCTCTCTGCTGTATAATACATTATAATGCAGACAACATTAATACATCATTTGTCACTGTCGTCTATGTATTCATTATCTAAGGAAGGGCCTCAAGTCACTGGTCTTTTCATATTTCCAGAAATGTCATAGGGATTTCCGCACATGAACTGACTTTTCCATCCATTTCCTTCTGAAAAGTGAGGACAAAAATGCAATCGAAGTAAGTTAACAACATTCCTTATACAGTACCTTTGTACTGGTTCAACAGAAATTCTGTTTTCAATAAAAGCAGCTACTGCTGAACATTTGCAGTGAGTCTAAATAACTTAGGCATCCACTCCTTGAGCTATGTGAATAATTATTTTGGAGAGTTTTCTGGTTGATTTAATAAAATAAACCACTTTGAAACATTTGTAAAAATTAAAATGAGGATACTGGATTATATTATGCACTGTGCTATAAAAAAATAAATGTATATGATTTCAAATTCAGCTGAATTCTGAAACCAAAGTAGATAGGTCTCATTTTAACAAAACTGAACTGAAATACATAGGTTTTCTCAATTCTTTTATTCAGGAAAAAATAAAAATTCAAGGGTCAATCTGCACAGTTTTAATAAAGTTTGTTTCCTGAAAAATTTCACTTGGACTCCCATAACTTCTATTACAAACTGGAGAATTTAATTTCTTTTACCACCTCTAAAAATACCATCTGAAGTTGCTATAGGTGTGAAAAAGATAATAAATATCACCAAAGCAATCTTGAGCAGTAGGGAGATTCAGAGTACCAAGATCTAAAGAACAAATTAATCTTGGCTACTGCTCAGCTGCTTCCCAGCAAGCTGGCTCCAGGAATTCTTTGCTCTTTTGAGATCACAGCATTCTATTTATTTCTTTTCAGCAAGAAAAGTTCCCATTTAGTGATGTTTCTAAAAGTATATCCAAGAAAACTTATGAATCACTAATAGTTAAGCTTCATACAATCAAATTATGAAACCAAGGGTCACTCAAATTTCTAGGATTAGGAAAAGTCATCTGATAATATTTTAAGACTAGTTTTTTTCCTGCAGCAAGTTGTTTAGACTACTACCAAAAAGAGAAAAGTTTATTTTTTAATACTCCAAGAAAAACTTGTATGTCCAGTATACTGCTCATGCATAAGAGTTTAGAAGCAGTACTGCAGAGGAAGGGAACTAGAATGGTAAGTGTGATGATTCAGAAACCTGATAGCCATGCTAACCAGAAGACAAGAACATATCTAACTGTTTTTTTTCTATGAACATTAAAAATAAAAATATTGTACAGGTGACACAAATATGGATGAGGTTTAAGAGCAGCTGAAAGGATGAACCTGAATTATAACACTCCAGAAAGAAAGGTACTGTTGTAACAAGCCATTTATTTGTTTCCCTAAGGAAATCCTAAATGGAAGTACCAAAGATCATTTGGATTATCACAGAATATTTTAACATGGATATCTGTACTCAAATACTTGTAAATTTCAGTAATCTTGCCCCAAAGACTTTCACTATCTAAACACCTGAAGACTCAGAAATAAGCTAGTCATGGCTTCATATTTGAGGTGAAATATGACACACAGTATGAAGGCTAAAGATACTATTTTAATTTTCCAGCAAAGCCTGCAAAACTGTGAACTGAAAAAGGAAAGTTTAAGAGGAATTGAGATATAAAAAAATCTTTTTGAAATTTATCAAACAGAGGAACCACTTGGCCATTTCTACCTACAACAAAAAGTTGGTATTGTTAGGAACACAGATGTATTCATATGAAAGTCACATAAGGCCAGGGAGAGCCCTGGGATTTTTTTCAACTTTAAGACATGAAAAAGAAGCCACAGTATATGACTAAAAGCGAAAGGTATCCCCAGCTGTTTTTTAAAAGCTTCCAGAAATAAACCTCAGATTCAGCCAGTGTTAATAGGGTCAGAATTTCCATGCCAAGCACTGATACCAAAGGGACTGAAGAAAAGAGATGTAGTTCTAATGTACTAATAATGACTTGTCTCCTTAGATTTTTATAAAATGTCATGCATTCAGTTCCCCAGCCTTTCTGCTTCAATACTCACAGGAGTCCTCTGCTGTGAGCAGGACAACTGGCACACCAGAAGCACCAGGTAACACTAGCACAAATGAACTCTAGAGGAATATATTATTTGCCAGCCATCTAGTCTTTCTTCATACATATTTTCAACTGCACAGCACCTGAAGCTGTGAAACTGACAGCCTTTGCTGCAAGGCTTTTGGGAAAAAACATACATACAAAAATTTTTTGGGAAAAAAAAATTACATATACTTCCAATTTTATTGTAAGGAAGTTATTTGCATTGTTTCATAAATCTAGTGCATGGCCCAGTCTTTCTGTAAGTCTCACAGGCAGTACAGATTCATTATCATGCCTCCTTTTTCGTTTGCATATTCTGGTGTAGAGAGACCTGAACTCTGTCAGCAGTTTTCTGAATGTGTCACGGTAATTTTAAGCTGCTTTTATTCAAATAAAAGAGTTAAGATGAAAGACATATACAGAAATAATTTATCTTCAAGCTGGAAATACTGTTCAAATAATTCCTTAACTATTCTTGCACTTCATTCATCCTATAAAGCAATTTTCTTCAGTCTGTTACAGAGTCTACGATACAGGAATAGGCTTTCCATTTATGCTTCTAATGGTTTCCAAGGAGATCTAACCTGCCATTCTTACAGTTGAAGGTCTTATAGTTTTGGTATGAAAGTCTTTTCATTCATTAATTAGTTATTATGCTGAAGTCAAATCCATTATGGGATCTGGACAGAGATGCTTCTGTTGTCCCTTTCAGCTTTCTCTTAGCTTGTTTTGTTCTTGAGAGGAGAAACCACTTTTGAACCATCTTTCTGTGTCAGTAAGAATCTCAGGCAGGCAGAATAAGATATGGATTTTGTCAAATGCAGCTACCCCTACCCTGTGTTTATTGAGTGCTGGCATATCTTTACAATAATTATAATAGAAAACAAAAATCTTAGAATACAAACAGGTCAATTACGTCCTTCTCTCTGCAGTAGAGGGGACCTTAATCTTGTTACACATGTGTCCTGAAGGGAGTCAGAGAGAACTTGCTGGTAAATCTGAGCCTTTTCCAACACAACTCACCTAACTACAAACAGTCCTCAGCACTTCATGTATGTACTAAAAATCATCTTCTGCTTTTCTTTCTCAAACAGAATAGCATACCACTAATAAGAATCAAAGTCAGTAGATCCCCAGAAGTTCTGATGGCAAGATAACATTCTTCTGGTCATCAAGATTTACCTTAATAAGATTAACACTGTCTCTTGCTTCACCTGTACTGGTTCCAGCCCTGCACACGGATTCTGATGTAGAGGAAAATTAAGTAACAGAAGGTCACTCTGCCCATTTCCATTTCATTTGAATGAACCCTTGGAGGTTCAGACATGGTAGGAAGTGTGTGAGTTCTTGAGAATCCTGAAAATGTTAAACCTCTCCCTAGACACTGCAACTGAACTCTTTCAAATTTCCAAAAGCCGCTCTGTGTCTTAATATAATTAGAGTAATCTTGGTATCCTTGCTTCCTACAGCTGTTCCTAACGACTGCAAGTAACCTGTCAGAAAACTCAGTTCCCTGGTAGAAAGAGAAGACTGACAGATGGTGAATAAATTCAAGGCTAGTTTATTTTTATAACTGGAAAATAACTTTCAGACGTCCTGGTGGTCTACAGATTTTTTCCAGGTCTTTTCTATTTTTATGAAAGATAAAATATGACTTGGATTCAATGATCAGGCAATTTAATTTCAGCCAAATTGCAGAGAAAAGTAAATGCCAGGTCTTATTCTAAACTTTAACCTACTGAGCCACTGTGATATTTATCTTATGTAAAAATTATTGCAATAATAATAATATTTTCTGGTTTATAACTGATTTACCAGGAAATTAATATTTGGTTTTATGAACACATTAAGCAGATGGTACCTATTGTTGAAATTATCCCATAAAAGTATGTGTATTTAGACTTGGTTACAATGCAATCCATTAGACCCTTTCAAAGGACTGGTGTAGGGATTTTTTTTCTTTAACAAGACATTTCGAATCTATAGCATACAACCTTGGAGTTAACTGAGGTGACTCCATAGATACATTAATTTAAAAATTATTGCTGTAACCATTTTCCCTCAGAAGGAGGAAAGAAAAGAGGAGTATTAATGTAAATAACTTGCACAGTTAGATTTCTGATCTCTCATTAGTTTCATCACAATCCCTGATAAACTGAATTGCTGTTTTAAAAGTTAAAGAATGGAGTAGAAACTCATGACCCCATTGAAGTTACCATTAAACTTGCCTTTAGTTTCTGCAAAGCTTCAATATCCTTCAAATAATGCTCTTGAAGCAATCATGTTATCTGGAAGAAACTTGCAGAGTACTGCTGCCATTCTTCTACAATTTAAACATTCCATTCCACGAGAATTCCCTCTGAAATTCACTGCAAACTGCCCTTGACTAATATGAATTATATAATAACTGCTCATGTACTTCTGCCTGGTTTTAAGACAGACTTTTTCATACTCTATCATTACTTCAGACTCAGTATCAATACTCAATATCAGTCAGTCACTGAAACTGTGTGGAGCTAGAAAAAAAAAACTTCAGGAATTTCAAATTAATTCTGTATTTCCTAAAACTGTACATATTATTTAAGGGTCTTGCAGGAGTATATTATACAGCATTATACATGCAGCCTGCAGTCCCTACAACAGTCCTGTTGTGGACTTAGTACCATCTCCAAATTAAGACATACTGAAACTGGCCTAGGTACTTGTGTGGCAACTGGCAACCTTGTCACTTTGCAAGTGAACAAAGACTAGAGAGAAAATTTCACATAATAGAAATATCTATAAACCATCTTTTTATTTCCCTCACATAAAGTCAAACAAAAGGTGGAAATATTTTTAAGAGCTTCACACTGCATTTTTAAAAATCTTACCACTGAAAGAAATGGTAAAAGAAATTATTGCTCAACTCAAGAGAACACACACCTGTACGAAAACTGATCTTCCTTACACATACTAACTGCAACTTTATCAGAAATTTTCCAAGCTACATGACTATAGCTAAGGCTCTAAAACCTTTTAAAAAGAAGTCAGTGGCCTGACATTCAACAGTGGTGATTCTGCCATCCATTCTTTACAGCATGGTTGCAGAAATATTAAAGCAACTAGATAAACATATTTGTCCTATTGACAGAAAAGAAAAATAAGACCTCTACAAATCACTGGGTTCTCAGCAAAGTGGAAAAGCAAACTAAAAAAGCAGGTATCTAAATTTAAATGGAAGAACATTATTTTTGGCATAGATCTGTGCCTTTTAACTTCTGGCAATCTCATTCCAGTCTCCTCTACCATACAGAAGGTATTTCAGATGTTATTTGGACTGTGTCTATACTAAACCAAAAGGGAATTTAATGAGATAGGTAGGTGTTCCTAAATTAGATATCTCAATTAAATTACTAATGTTAAGTTGGATATAGTCCAGCTAAGTTTAGAAGGTCTTGAACACATTCTCAAAACTAGAAATTTACTTAAAGGTGCTTAAGCAAATGTGGAAAGATTCCCAGCAGGCTTCTAAAAGCCAACCTTAACATAATTTGTTGCAACAAAAAATGCAATCTTTACTTTGTTTCAAAAAATTATGCATAAAGCACAAAATCGCAATTAAGCCAGTCTAAAAATTTGTGGCAATTTATTACAACTTCTTGATATAAAGCGATGGCTAAACCACTGAGAACTGACCTGGAAACCCTGAGTCGTGTGCTCCAAAGTGTCTTCAGGCAGCCTGCTGAGGAAGTTGGGCAGAAAAAATGGCAGAAGCCTGGCAGGTTTCTGATTTAAAAGATCAGCTGGAATAGCATCAAAAAAATGGGCCACCAACACACAAACAACTGCTGGGAATTTCTTTGGTCCATTCTAAGTTTATGCTTACATGACCCAATATTGCTTCTGGCTTACTGAAAATTGCATGCTACTTCAGTTAGACAGGATGTATCACAAAGAGTAATCAATCAGAGAAGTTTTTCAATCAACCTGGTCTCTCCTCAGGATATTTCTAGACACACTCTGTTGCAAAAGTACAGTAATTTCACGAACACAAGCTGCACTGAGTATAAGCCGCATCGCCGGGTGTTGGCAAACATTTCGTTCTTTGTCCATAAATAAGCCTCACCTGAGTATAAGCCGTTCTGCCGTTCGCAGTGAGGACCCGTGTGCAACAAAGTTGCCAAATAGTAACAGAACCGCGGCAGGGCGGGGTTTACTGTCTCGGCTCGGCCGTGCAGGCTCAGGGCTGCCGACAGGTCTGGGTGGCCCAGTTCGGCGCTGCCGCTCGGTGGGGCCACTCAGTGCCGGCCGCTGCTGCCACTGGGCTTGCTCGCCCTGGCCCGGCACTACCCCGTGGTGGCGGGGGGGCACAGAGCCCCAGGGCCGCGAGGCCAGCAGCACGGAGCCCCCTGCCTCCCCCTGAGTCGCGGGGCCAGCAGCACAGAGCCCCCTGCCTCCCCCCAGGCCGCGGGGCCAGCAGCACAGAGCCCCCTGCCTCCCCCCGAGACGTGGGGCTGGCAGCACAGAGCCCCCCACCTTCCCCCCGGGCTGCGGGGCCAGCAGGAGAGAGCCCCTGCCTCCCCCTGAGCCGCAGGGCCAGCAGGAGGGAGCTGCCCCGCCTTCCCCACCCCCTGTGCTGCCTGCACGGAGCAGCTCCACCTGCCGCGCAACAGAGTAACCAATTTGTAACAACCGCGTAAATGCCGGGTTTTACTGGCAGGTGCTCAACTTTGCAGTTTGCACTGACTCGGTTTGCACTCCCGGGGTTGAAAATGTCAGAAAATTATTCACATATTGGCCACTCCTGAGTATAAGCCGCATTTCCGGTGTGGGAGCAAAATTTTGGTCAAAACGGTGTGGCTTGTATTTGTCAAATTACTGTATTTCATCTGGGGGTGAATACAGGCTGACTTCACTGGATGCAGTGATATCTCCAAGCTTCTTACCAATTACTGACAAACATGGTAGACTGGTGGGCACCTATACTAATCTGGGTATAGGCAGGTTCCTTTGCTCTGTAACTCACCTGAGAAAGTTAAAAAAGGATAGATGTTTAGACATAAACATCCTGAGAAAGCAAGAATTGCAAACCATACAGTAGTTGATAGTAGAAGAATATTCTAGAGCCTCACAGAAAACCACACTGTCCCTGGAGAAAAATATTTACTCTGAAATCAAGATTCTAGGCACTTCACAGGACAAAAGACCTATATTCTGTTGCTATGAAAGCTTGGCTGTACACACACTGCTTTCCTGTTTGTCCCTGACAAAAAAAGTAGCTATTATCTCCTGAAATGAGAAATACCTTTGAAGACACAGAATGTTTGTCACCCTACACTGTGGAAAAGGCCTGGATCTTCTTCAATATATCAGGGAAAGCTTTGTCACTGGTTTCAGCAGCTCAGGAATTTTCCATCTGATCCCTTTTTTCTTCACTTTATACACAGTAATAAATTGCACAAACCACTGAGTGAATGGAACCCACTAAAATCAGCTCTGAAACTGTTGATGATTACACTGTGGTCTGGTTTTGAGTTTTTAAACAACAATATGGAGCAAAGATTCAATCTCTACTAACCTCAAGTGACTAAGGATAGACTAGAACAAGAAATACACCATAAAGTTATATTCCCTATCAACTCCTGGAGGTTAGGCCCTTGAGCAAGGATAATTTAGCACTGAAATTACATTGTCTTTTCTTGGAAATATCTGCGATCTTCACCATCTGTTTCATACAATAAAATAAAGTTATTGATTTGATGCTGCACCTTCTATGTCAGAATAAAGGCCAGCTCCTATTTGCATCAAGCAGGGGGGAAAAAAAAGTAATTATAAATTATAATTAAAACAAGCACATGATTCATGATTTCCCATACTTTAATGAAGCAAAGGTAGCTGCACTTGTTTACAGCTCCAATCAAATTCAGATCACGCTAATTGGAATTTTCAGTTTCAGACGAGTAAGACTCTAGCAAGCAGGTAGAAAGAGCTCTAATGAGTTTCCTCACCACAGAAAAATTATCTCAAAAACAGCACAAAGATCACCCAAATGAAAACAAATACTCAATAAAGCAGATAATTGACTGCAATCTTAGTTAATAAGACGGCCCCAAACTGCCCTGCAAAAATGCCAAAGCAACTAAATATAAATGTTTACCTTTGTTAGTAAAGGAAGAACTTCTGTATTTTTCTGGAGAACTTCTATACAGTTTTATGGGAGTCTAAAGCACCTTAAAATTAATTAAGTATTTTATGTCGTTGTTTCTGGTTTGAAGTTTTATTTCAGCATTGAATCTGATGGTCTATGATGTAGAGTCCTTCCCAGCTTTTGAACCCGTCAGTATTTATTTACAGAGCCAAAAGAGGATACTAAAATGGAAGACTGATTACTAACATTTTTTAAAAGGTCTATTAATTGCACCTGAGGATATTGTCAACTGAGCATATATACACATGGATATACACATATACATATATAAAGTACCACAATCTAATGACAATACAGCAAATTTAATCAATTTTTTTCATTACAATCTATCTCCTTCAAATACTGAAACTGATGATCAAGGAAACAAGCATTTCAACAAGATTCCCAGAATACCTGTGTTGCCTGAAAATTCCTTCTTTTTTTTAAATAAATAAGTAGAATAATCAAAGATCCTTTCTACAATGCTGTCCTAATGTCACTCACCATGAAAAAGTCTGGAATAGCACACAAAGAACAGAAATCCTCGGGTCAGCAAGGTATTATCATGTGGTGAGAATCCAGCCAATCCAGTATTGCTGCCTGCATACCATTAAACAGCTTAAGTGTTTTTCTTAACCACGACAGAAAAAGCTGACTATTCCTGTTGCCTTGGAGAGTATGGCAGAGGAAGTATCCAATGTGCTTTTCAAAGCAGGTTGTGGGAATTAGTTATAAGGGACAGAATATTTACATCTCCCTCATTATGTCCATCCTGTGCTTCACCTTTCTGTTCATCCACCAATCTATACAATGAGTCAATAACTACAGTAATTTCACGACTATAAGGTGCACCCTTTTGAATAAAATTTTGGTCCAAACCTGGAAGTGTGCCTTATAGTCCGGTGCGCCTTATCTGATGTGCAAAGTTCAGAAATTTGCCTACCCGGAAGTGAGAGCTGCAAGCCGTGGGGGGAGCCAGCAGGGCAATGGTTGCCAGGTGGAGGCGGGGTAGAGCAGCGGCAGGCACGCCCCGGCCCCGTGGAGGCGGGACGGCCCCTCCAGAGGCACGCCCCAGCCCCAGAGAGGTGGCACAGTGGGTCGGCGGGCATGCCCTAACCTCGCCGGGTACAGGCGGGCCTGGGGGCCCGCAGCACCGCCCCTGCCGGGTACAGGCGGGCCCGGGGGCCCATGGCTGCCGGGTTGAGGCGGGGCCTCGGCCAAAAACCATGCGGGCGGAGCTGGGGGCGGAACCTCACTGCAAAAAAAAAGTGCGCCCTATAGTCCAGTGTGCCTTATATGATCTACAAAGTTGTGAATTTTGCTGACTCCCCAGGGGTGCACCTTATAGTCCGGTGCTCCTTATGGTCGTGAAATTAATGTATTTTTTTTGAGTAATACCTGTATTCAAACTATGTCAGCTCCATCCAAAAAAACATATATTGATAGTTTATAACCAATAGTTTTCTAAACTACATAAAGTAAGATATCATTGTAAAGAATGAAGAAACAACTCATTATATCTTTAGTAACATTTGATTGCATAAGGACCTCACTTCTTTGAATTGCTGATTATGCATCCTCCCTGCTATTTCAGGGAGAGTGCTATCATGCAGAGCTATTTTTAAATGCCTTTAAATTTAAAATTAAAATTTAAATCCTACCAATGTCAGATTTTTGTGAATGGGTTACTAATAATGTAGCAGTTCCTCCTGGGAGTCTCGAAGTAGGAAGTGAAATATTCTCCTCCCTGACTCTCCAACACAGCCAGTCACCCCAAACACTTTCCCACAACTTCTTCCCAGAGTGAATTTGCTTTCTTATGAATGCTCATAGGGTTTAGTGTTGCCATCTCTGTTAACGTAACTTCTATCCATACCAATGAAAGCTCCTAGAAACAGACTAAAGCAGATGGTGACAGATAACCTGCTAGTGAACTCAGCAAATCCAGAGAACTGAGAAAGTATATAAACTTTGATCTTTATCTTTGTGCTTCCTTCTTCCCTCTCCCATCAACAAACCTTCAGTCTTCCTTTCTTCAAAGTTAAAAATCCCTGTTACCTTTTCATACGTTGACCTGTCTAATTTCCTCATGATCTGCCACCCTAAAGAGAGAAGGCCGACAGTGAAGCTGCTATGGGGCAGACAGACATTCCCACTTCAGCAGGCTTTCCATTCTCAAGAAAAGTGTTCTGGTTCTTTCATTTCATCTCCCCTCACCTGATTCTAACAGGACAATATAAACCCTCTGCTACATTTGCTTAGCCTCTTACCTTAAAATTTTAAAACTAAACTTCTAACACTTTGAGTAGTAAATGATCCTTAAAATTGAAAAAGCAAAGGCATGCCAGACCCTAGAAAAGATGAAAAGCAGGAAGGAAACAAAAACAAACCACCAAGCCTCCTCAACCTTCTCTGCAGCCTTCCCTCTGCTACAGGAAAGGATTGTACTATTTCAAATCACAATTCAAGCCAATTTCTTTCACAAATCAAAAATCCACAGATTCATAGTGATGATGAATACTACTTATTTTGTTATGTATGCTATACATCTGGCATAACTGGTACTGTTATACATCTAGATAAAAAATGGCCTCTTTCTGAAATAACCTTTTCACATATGTGAGCAGAAGGTAACCCATCAGTGTAATGGCAATGAAAAATACAGGAATGCAACTTCCTTGTTGACGGCAATTTGAACTGAAGCAACTCACGAGCATGACCCTCATGCAGCTCCTGCTTTTTGCTGAGGGTGTGACAAGGAAGATCACGATATGACACAACATACAGACAGATTCCCAAATGGACACTCATATCAAAAAATTGCAATTTCTCCATGAATATATAGTATACTTAAAGAAAATCTTCTTGTATTGGATCAAGGTGCATATTCCAGTTCCTTTCTTCTTTCTCTCACAAAGGTGCTAAGCCAATGATCACCTCCAAGCATTAAAACATTAAAAGGTTTCACTTTCATACTCTGGCAGATTTCTCCTGATAGGAATCCTAGCAACATTGAGACAGACCTCTGTGTTGGATGGTATTTGCATTTACTTGTTATCATTGATTTATTCTGTCATCTTGAAGAAACCAGTTGAACACTCTGCCCCAATTCCCCCTTTTTCAAAATGGAGATACTAATCCTTAATTCCAGATAAGGTCTTTCACCAGCTGTTGGAATAAAAGTACTGTGTAATCAGATGATATTACTACCAGTCTTACTAATTCTTTTATGTTATATGTACTTTTATAATTTTAGATGGATTTTAGTAACTGCACAGAAAAAAAAAAAGGTCTTAACCTTTTTCAGCCTAACAGTAACTGTTTATGCCTCATCTACCTACCTACCTACCTACCTTTGGAGTTTGAATTCAACGTAAAATATCTCTGATACAATTACAATTCCTTCATTAATAAAGGGTGCAAGCAAATATAAAAAAATATATTAAAAATGTTCATTTTGGAGATAAGGCTACTAAGTTTCTAGCAAACTTGTGATGAGAAGCAAAGAACCTGCAAAAAGTGGACAAATACTAACAACTGTGATCTTCCCAAATCTGAACTCTAAGCCAATGCACAGAGGTGGCAAACTCTGAAGCAAAGGATCCTTGTGGTTTGTCCAGTTGGAACAAGAAGCCAGCAGACTATAAAAGGCAATCTGCCCAAGTTTCCTCAGGTATTTCTGCTAATATGTAGTTTTCATCTGCGTCATTCATAGTATTTCAACCAGGGCACAGATGGGATCTATTGGCATCTACAAAAGTGCATGTATTGACAAGAGAATCAAAATAACAAGAGATCTAGAAGCCATTTGGCATGCTGTTGGTCTATCCTGCCGTGCTGTAAGGAAAGAAAACTAAAAAACATTCCTTTGTAACAGAATTAAAGGAATATGATACAGAGGTATATTTTTAAAAAAGCAAAAGCACACAATATTCCAAAGGAAGTCACATGACATTATAGCCACAGCTGTGATAATGTTAGTATAGTGACCCAGGATTACATACCAAGCAAACTGGAATTTTTATATTATATAAAAACGGTGCTGAACCAGAAAAAAAAAATGAAGAGAAGGGGGGTTAAAGCACTTTAAAGCAAATACAAACACAATATCTATCAAAACACTGCTATTTGTTTCTGTCAGACCTATCAGTCAGTGATTTTACATGAGAGATTGGAAGCAATAGTATATGCGCCTGCTAGTGGAAGCTGCAAAATTTTTATTACAGAAAGCAGTATCTTGTAGGCAGTAGAGAATCAAGGAAAATGTTGCTGAGAGATAAAAATGGAAATAAATGGGATGAGTTTCTGTTACTCTGCATGCAATCTTCCATTGCAAGAATGTTGTATGCCTAAAAGGAGACAAATTAAAAGGGGCAAGGACTGGTCCAAAGTTGGTCCAAATCTCACATGTCATTTGGAAACCACAATTTACACACATATCTCTCCCTTCAATCCATTATTGAAGGCACGTACAGAATGGGGTTCAGTGGAATGGAAATTAAACTTCTAATAGCACTGTGCTCCCTATATAGCATTTACTCTGTACCCAGTGCAATTTACAGCAGTTTCAAGAAGCTATCTAATTTTAGTTTTCTGTAATTCTCTATCAAGCAGAACATTTCCATGTAGTAACATATTTGAATAAGGACCACTAATATCAGAGTCTGGAAACAAGACAAGTATTCAGTCTTTTTGGCATCTTTTTCAGTGCTATATCACATAGCCAAGTGTCTCAGGATCCTTGGAGACCTCACCAGTAAACCAATTAAAGGAGTACTATTCAAGCTTCTGAATTCAGCAAGTGAGAAGAATTGTACACTCCCACAAATCAGAGTCTGTATACTTAGAGGTATTTAGGTACCAACTTTCTTTGTCTAAATAACAGAAAAATCTGTCCATAGCAGAAAGTTGGCCTGATAGACCTCAAAACACTTCTATGATATAAATATTAAATTTAAAAATATTGGAAAAATAGCTTTGTGCTTCCTTCCCCTTGCCCTTCCCCTACTCCCAGGAATAAAAAAATAATTCTTTCCTAATGTTCCCTTGTATACATAGAGAGAACTCCTGGTTCCTTAAAATCTTTGCCAGAACTGTTCAGTTCTGCAGACTTGACTTTTACAGTAGGAGTATGTCTACTCCAGTACCACTGAGAGATTTTTTGAAAGTCTGCATGGCCCAAGGCATGAGGGCAGACACAAGGGGGAGAGGTCACTGGAGACAGCAGCCAAGTAAGCAGAACCAGCTAAGGGAGATCCTGCAGAAAGAAAGGGCAAATTATTTTTCTCAGGAACTCACATCACTGAAGAAAAATATTCATAGAAGTATCCACAGGAGTCACATTGGACAGCTCAGTCATGCACACAAAGAGGATCCTACATTACATAAGAAGAAATGGTCTAGGGTGCCTTGAAAGACCTGATGTTTAGAGAGTCGTTTAGAGAGTCTGAAGGGCTTTTCTAGTGCTTATATCCAAAAGACAGGATCTAATGTCCATGGATCATTGGGCAACTCATTGAGAAAGTCTGACTTCACATGCAGACTCGCTGATTTCAGTGAGTACATAATAACATCTTTTATACCACAAATCCATCAGCTACACAGACACACAGTTTAGGGAATCAGACAGGAAGGATGTCAGCACTCCTGTAATATACAATCACAGGGTTGACCTGAATTCCTGTGTAAAGTCAAAGCCCCATATTTAGGAGGAAAAGAAACTCCTTCAGCCTAAGATACTATATTCCCTCAAGCAATAACATCGTTAGTCCAGTATGTACAAACTACTAGTGCTGCAAAATGTGTTTCACTGCAAAACATACACAATTAAAACAAGAAAAAAAATCTTTCTAGCTTCATTGTTATATACTTCATTGTTGCTTTATTCCTGGGTCAAGTTTATTTATTTTTAATAAGTGCACGTAAGATGGAAGTCATTTTGATGCATTTACAATTACTTTTATTCTCAAGAAGGGCTAGAGGGAACTTTCAGAGGTAATTAACATTATAAAAATCAAGTGACAATGCTTAAGGGTGTAATAAAAAACATTGTAAAAGAACTGTCACAACTTACAACAAAAACAAAGCTTCTTTATGGAATATGGCTTATTTGAAATCATGCAAAAGAACTGTTTTTTATCTGCAGTCCACACTAGAAAATGAATGTACTGGAAAAAATGCAGCTCCACTACCCTTAAAAAATACCTTTTCAACAAGCCTGCATCCACCACCTGTTAAAAACTATTTTCATTATTTTACAGTTATTTCTACCCAACTGCTTTACGAATTAAACTGCATTTTTAATCACAAGGTGGTCTCTAGGCCACTTGCTTGTTTGCAGAAAATGGAAGTTTGGAGCCTCTAAAGATGTTTAGCTGCCAACTACATAAAGTAAATTCAAATGGATTGACACTATAAGCATTTAAAGTATGTCTAACTGAAAACAAAGAAACCATTTTCCTGAAGGAGTAATTTTGACCTCATTTTGGTACTGTACTTCTTTTAGTCAAGTTTTTTGTCAGTTCAAGTTAAGAGGAACAGTAGAAAAATGACCAATGATCATATTATTAATAAATGTATAATCCATTCCCCGGGTTATAGTTTTTCATACACCCATGCAATTAACTTATTTGCCTGAGGGTCCCATCATCCAGGCAAACAAGAACAGAATCAGAAATGCTGCAGAACATATGATATTCACGCAACATTTTGCTTTAAAATGTCTGAAGTGAAATGCAAAATATTACTTTCAAATGAAAATAAATTATGTCCTATTTCATTATTGGAAAAGCTTATTGGAGAAGCCACCACTGATAAGCAAGTCCTTCTTTGAAAGCTGAAGACCAAAGAAGGATAGACAGATTCCTGGAAGTTCAGTGGAAAAACAATAAAGGAAACAGAAGAACAGTGCTTCAACCTTGCTCATAAAAGACAAGGACCAATAACCAATGGAGACTCATTTGCATGCGTTTCCTTACAGCCCAAGATACGCACTTTTACCTTCAGAGAGAGAGCATCTTCTGCTTCCTGGTTTGCTACCACAGACTTTAAACAGTCAATCTGCTCCACTGCTATTAACCTAGAGATTTTACTCTATTAAACTAGAGATTTTCAGAGACACTGACAAGGGAAGAGCATCACTCAGAATGGCCTGCAAAAAAAAACCCATTCTCTGTCAATAAAGAATGGGGTAATGACTGAGAAAATCCAGATTTCCCTTTCTAGTTGTGTAAGAGATTTCCAGAGAAACTATTAAGAACTATGAGACACTTCAGACTTTCTTCAGTGAAGTAGGAATAATACTTACCTACATTTTGTTTTCTGTATAGGAAAATGTGTAATAGTATGTTTGCTAAGCAGATGGTAGCCAGGCTAGATCTTAGCTTGGGAGGTCATTGTACTCCAATAATATAAAAATCAAGTGCCATAGATGTGTGAAGTTAACAGAGGATAACTGAAATAACTCAGCAGCTCTAAGGTAGACCAGTTTCCTTTATTAATTTTATTTTCTGCATAACAGTGTGAGTTGTCTGATACCATGCAATCATTTTTGAAGTAGAATTGAGATACCACACAATATATAGTAATTGCCATATATATAGGTAATATATATAGCAATATTCATATTCTGTGAGTTCCTGCTATCCACATGAAGACAGTAACTCAGTTATTTCTGCAAATTCAGTAATCAGACCAAATGCATATGCAAAAGGCAAGGTCTGTTGGATTGATGCTCTGCCTGAATTAATTTTCCAACACACTGATTAGCTAGCTCAGTGCATAGTCAATCTCACGGTGATGAGTTTACTGTAAAATTGATGAAGAACAGACTTCAATATTTTATTGCTTTTTTCATGGATACTGGGGGGGAAAAAAGGGATTTTACATAAAGCTATTTGGTAAAACTAGACCCCCTGAATATTACATGCATATAAAATGAGTTCATTTTCCTACTCTCATGTAGAATTTAGTGGCTCTTTGCCAGGACAACCAGCTAAAGAATTGCTTATTTCCAAAAGCAAAACAAAACTGCAGATTGTTAGGAGTACTTGTGTAAATCTCACAGCTGAGCAGTAGAAATAATGCTTATAATGGCCTAGAGACCTTTTGTTTTAGCAAAATACAGTAATTTCACGAATACAAGCCGCAGCAATTTGACAAAAATTTTGGTGGAAACCCGGAAGTGTGGCTAATACTCGGGGGCGGCTAATAAGTGAATAATTTTCTGGCATTTACAACCCCAGACGTGCCAGCCAGGGCGCCGAGCCAAGCACCTGCCAGTAAAAGCCGGCATTCCGCGATTGTTACAGTGTTACTCGGTTGCCCTGCTCCCTGCAGGCAGCATGGGGGGAGGGGAGAGAGGCGGGAGAGCTCTCTTCCCTCCTCTGCTGCAGCCCAGGGGAGAGACGGGGGGACCCCGCGCCGCCATTGCCGCGGCCCAGGGAGGCGGCGGGGGCCCCACACCGCCATTGCCGCGGCTCGGGGAGGACGGGGGGCCCCATGCCGCCATTGCCGTGGCTCGAGGAGGAGGGGGGGGCTTTGCCCCGCCCTCCACCGCCATGGCGGGAGCAGGGGGTGCTCCGTGCCCGGCCGGCACCGCGGCGGGAGCGGGGGCCGGGGCGAGCAAACCCAGAGGCGGTGGCCAGCCCCGAGCGGCACCACCGAGTTGGGCCACCTGGCCCCGTCAGCAGCCCCTAGTGGGCCGAGCCTGCACAGCCTTAGTTGAGCCAGTAAACCTCCCGCCATGCCGCGGTTCTGTTAGTATTTGGCAACTTTGTTGCATGCGGGTCCTCGCTGCGAAGACAGAGCAGCTTATATTCAGGTGCGGCTTATTTACGGACAAAGAACAAAATATTTACCAGCACCCAGAGATGCGGCTTATACTCAGTGCAGCTTGTATTCGTGAATTTACTGTATGTGTTGTTTCAGTGAAAATTATTTTCAGATTACTCTGTGCCTCAGGATTCTGCCTGAGAAGTAAAATAGCAACAGAATAAGGGTTCTACCAATTTGGACAACTTTTTATCTGCACAGAGCTCAAATTAGTGTGTGGCAGCTGTTTTTAAGTAGATGAAATAACAGGAAGTGTGAGATTGCTGGTTCACATTCGAAATAAGACAAGGCAAGCCCTGCTACCAGAAACTTTTCAAAGAATGGAAGAGTAAGTTAACTCAGGATTTTTTTTACCATGGTTTCTCATTAATAATCTAAAACAAAGGACAGCAGCACCTGATACATTAGATTCTGTTTAATATGCTATTTTATGGGGACACATTGGTGCAACATCAAAAAGTCCACAGGCCTGTGAAAGGAAGGTAACCAGGTACTTTTTTTTTCTTGCAGCCATCTCCCATAGGTAAAGAACAAGACTGGCTGACAGGGGACCTTTAGAACAACCTTTTACGTTTAAGAGACTGAATTAATCCCTCTTGATTTCCTTTTGCTGTGTGAAATTATGCAGTGGCAAGCAGATTCCAAATTTTATAATGCCCAGGATGTTAGTTAGCATTATACTCTTGCTACATTTTATTCTGGGGTTGAAAAAAGTGCCTCAATATAAATTTAAGAAAACCTTAATCTATTTTCCAGGAACTGTGTAGTAAATTGCACCTGCATCACAAACTCTTTACTGTTTCCTCCTCTTTTATCATAAGATTCCTAAATGTAATAGCTGAGATTTTAATGCAATTACTTTTTCTCTATTATAACCTTGATTCACCAGAGTAACAATGATGGAGATATTTCTTTCTATTGTGCAGTTATTTTAACTACTTGCTCATCATTTCCAGTCCTAGCTTTTCTAACTGAATCAGAGCAGTACAAAGAAATGGGTTAACTTTGCTTATAAATTTCCAGAATCCTTTAATTAAAACCACTGTTCTGGTCTGCTAGATATACAGGACATGTTTCAACCCTAACAAAAATACAAGGGAGCAAAAAAGATCTCCTCACTGCAAGCAGTGATTAATAAATGACTGGGATAAACTGCCTTCATAAATGTTTTGGGGTATTTTTTTTGTCTTTCTGCTTTAGCAGAGAGGAGAAAAGCAAATATTTCAACATCCTTTTGAGTTCCTGCAGTGTCATAAGCTTCCTTGCTCTCTTGGTCCCTTTACTTCTAAGTTTTCACAACTGCAGCAAAGATGGTAGAATAGGCTTCATGGGCTGATCAGTCATTAGGGTGGTATTAACCATGCCACAAACTTTTCTGTGTACTCAGGAGGCCTGGAAGACTTCTGGGAGCTTTCTGAGATCTCAAGAGATTTTCTAATTCTGTTTTTGCCTAAAAATTAGGTATTTGCATTTTCACCAGAGAACATCCGTAACAACATTACAACATGCAAACTTGAAATTCCAGACATTCACCCAAAATAAAAAGAATGAGGTTCATCACTGATTTAGAACAGACAAGGTAAGGACTCTAACTTGTTCTCTGCAAGCATCCTCTGCAAGCATCCTGCCCATTTGGTAATAATTTTTTATTCTTGGATTATGATACGTATGGCAAAACTCTTCCATTTTTGCCAACATGCATTTAGAACAATACTAATTAGCACCTGTAAATATCTTTGAAAAGAAGAATTGAAAAAGGATTATAGATCTCTTCCTCTTTAAATTAAAACAAAACAAACAAACAAAAAACACACTCAAAAAACCCACAGTTCAAAATAAAACCACTGTATGACTGTGTATGTCATTTACCTATAACACAGATTTCAAAGACTAAAATGAAAAAAAATTCTAAAAATTTTTTTGGAAGTTTGAAGTAGAAGACCTGAGATTACAACCTACCTTTTAACAGAAATGTAAGTGTTTAAGCAGTAGTACTAGACACCATCAGAAAGTAATTAAGCAAAATTCACTGACAAAAACATGCTTATCTGTCCTTTACACTTGCAGTTAAAAAAACAAATTTGTATCAGAATTTATCCTATCTAGAGGTTAGAAATCACAGATGTCTCTTTTTCAAGTGTTAACTGTTTTACATCTTATCTCTATCATTCTCCCTCTTCAACTAAGAAAAGACTCACAGTTTCACTGAAGATTTTAGAGGATAACATTTGTATTTTAATCACTAGTACTTTGCTGTCTGGAAGTTTTTATTCATGCATACAAAATTAATAACCTCTGTGGAATTACAAAAAAACCCACATCTTTAAATTACACAAAACTACAATTTAAATTACATAAAATTTATTAGCAAAATAGTCTTGCTGGTTTAAATCCTTGATTTAAACTAAATAAAATAATAGGTCAACTATTGAGCACTGTGGCACGTTGTTCGTTTAAAACATGTTATATAGGGAAAAAAAGTTTTGTTACAATTGCTCAAAATCTGCATATGACTGTTCCAAATCTTCATTATTCAATAGGTGTAAGGACAGCAGCATCTGACACAGGACTGCAGTATTTACTGCATATAAGATGTATCACTTTTCAGCATTCTCAAAACTCTGACATTTTTTACCATAGATTTAGGGAGAAATAAGGCATAGAAAGATTTGAGACAATGAAGCAACATCAGATCTGCTAATACCCATTCTATAGACACTTTTCTTAACCATAGACCCACCACTACCAGTAAATTACAAACCACTACACAGAATAAAACATGAACATAATTATCTTCATACAGGCACTAAATTTTTTTTTTAAAACTGGAAGAAAATACTTCATATTTCTTTATATTTATATAAAGAAAATACTTTCTATTTCTATGGATTAAACATAAACAGAAGTCTGGCAAATCTATCAAGTTTTAGCTATTCTAAATCTCATTTCTTTCCATTGCTCCCTCTCTTTAACTAAACAACTCAACTGTTTCAGTAAGGATTTTACAGAATGTAGCAATTGGATTTTAGATGGTTGGATTTTCCTCAGTGCATTCAGCACTCTATGGTATGACTGTCACTGGAGAGCAAAAATTGCCCATCATTCGTAGTTTATCCTCCTGTTGTTGGGATACCCTATATATAAATCATATGTTTCTGATGTTTGCTAGGGAGACACCATTACAGTGCTGTGCCTCATCTTACCACCCAAGGTAGAATTTTGGAAAGTCATCTTTTCATGGCACTCCATACAATCTAGCCCTTCGTTTTTTTCCTTAGTGTGTATGGATGAGATTGATATTTACAAACAGTGGACAATCCTTAAAGAACATTTAACTTTTAAACATACTGAGCCTACAAATAAGAACATTAAGCAGCATCTCATATTATTTAATCAAGAAGGGACTTCTAATAAAGAAGATACTCTTCTGCTCCTCAGGAAATTGTAATATCTGTATCAGTTTTCTAAAGGGAAGATGATCATTCTTGCCTGCAACTACTGAAAGGAAAATGGAATACTTTATAAAAATAAGCCCTTAATTAAAAATGGCATTACTAGCTTCTGGAGAATTGCTTAAATACATACAACCTTTAAAACTGTTAGCAATGGGATAAATTTTGTTCCTCGCAACTGGCATAAGACTAAATCAACTGAGCTGCATGTCCTTATATGCACACACTGTATCAGGAGGAATTTCTAGTGTCCACAGGGTATCTGTTTATAAAATAGAAAAATACGGTGCATGTAGTATTCTGATAAAACATTTCCAAACTGGTTTTGATTAATTTCATTTTACTTTAACTAAATTAAGATAATCCACAGAAGCCATAAATCTGGTGCCTATAAATCAGAACTTATTCTACCCTAGTCAGGGAACTGGTACAAAACCAGAATAAGGTACATGAGAATCAGGACCCCATGATGCTTGTTAACATTGAGAGGTTTATGATATACAGTCCAAACCAGTCTAAACTATTGCCAATTCCAAGCATTAGGCAGTGTCATAACTTTCTCATATTCATATATCTATTCAAACCTGGGCATAACTTTCAGATCAGTACTCAGATGAGGAACCATATTTTAGTGAAAGACAGAAAATGTTAAAAACTGTAATTTTAGCCACCGGGTGGTTAGAAATTATAGAATTAAAACACTTAAAAATTAATTTCCGTACAGATGGTAACTTCTAAAAATGAGTGGGAAAGTTGAGATCTTGAAGGTTTATGCTGAAAAGCAAAATTAAATAAATCCCCTTCATCTGTTCCTGTCCTGTGATAGGAAATACACAAGTATGTGTTTGGGAAGGTAACCTTGCATTGTCAGAAATGTATTTTCCCCAACTCGGCAGACACTTTTAATGCTATACTGTAAGGACAGGAGATGTTCTTTCAGCTTTCTAAATCAACATTTCAGAGCATTTAATAAATGGAGCTGCATATACAATGTCATTTCAACCACAAGTTGTTCTCATTATTTCTCAGCCACAATTTTTCAGTGAATTTGTATTTTCATGAGTAAGGGAAAGCAGCCAACAATTGTCAGGGAAATTAGATAAAGATGTCTGAATAAGATATTTCCCAAATAAATCGAAGCAGGAAACTTCTGGGGCTGGAATTCTTCATGTAGAAGCAGGATGCAAACATCTTCCAACTGCATCTGGAAAACTGGTACTATCCATTTACTTGTACAATTGTGAACATTTAACCTGTTGTTCCTAAAACTGACTCTGAGACTCATGCAGAGCAGAGTTTGCCAAGTGACCACTGATGACATTAAACACTTCTTTCTAAATGGACATTGCTGCTTTGTGTAGCTAAAAGAAACAGCAAGCCTGCAGTAGCATCAATCAGCATCTCTCAGCAACTGCAAATTGCAGCTACAGCCTCACTGAAGCTCCTGATTTCTGGAAGTGTTCCTTACACATGGCTTCAGGAACTACATTGTCTTTCCCTTGCTTATTTGCTTCAGTAAATCACCAAAAACAAATAGATTAGAAATCATAAAACAGTGAAATGCAACAATCTTGCTTTCATTTCAGTCAATGAGAATAGATAACCTACTGATACTCAGTAATACGGAGCCTCAATTTCAGCTTCCTAATTCTAGTTTTTCACAGTAAAAGATTAAAAGAAAAACCTTAATGTAAATTAAATTTTCATGTTTAACAAAACAACTGATGACCATTTTGCTACATTTCAGTGGCTGTTCCCGTAGCTAATAAAGTCCTAGGTTCCTGTTTTCTTTCAGTGAAAGGAAAGGTTCCTGGTTTCCTTTCCTTCCTATGCTGTCCAGTGAGGGCTCAGATGCAGTCTTTCCCCAGCTCAGACAGAAAGTACTTCTTCTACTCAAGGTCACATTTTCACAAACTTTTAGGTACTTAGAATGTTTGAAATATCTCCACTACTGTCAGATTATACTGAAGCTGAGAAATTAGATGATAATTTTTTAGGTCAGGAAGAAAATTAAGTAGTATGACTAATACTTCCATGAAGTTTTGTACTGAGTATTCCTTAGCCTACTTCTTCACACTACAAACATTAACTTTATCTCAGTAAAAGAAGTACTTCTCAATACCCACATAAATTCAGTTCCTTTGTTAACAGATTTCACTGCTCCCATGTCCTAAAGAGCACTCCCATCTGGCATCATCCTTAGATTTCTACATTAAATGATAATACATACACCCACAATACATGTAGTAAAAATACTTTACACTAATCAAAGGGAATTTGAAACTGTTACAGAAATACTAATAATTCTGAGTAAAATATAATAATCTGAAAATCAAATGTCTATTTTTTTAATCTGCCTTTTTAATCAACTATTTTGATCTTGAGACTTTACTTCTTCAGTCAAGACACAGCTCAAATCACGCCAACACTGAATGCAAGGGTTTGGTGTCAGGAACATGCTTTTCATGTGTATTTGCCTCTCTCTCCATGTATCATATCCATTTGTACAACAGAATGGTCTCAGAGAGCACCTGGATCCCTTCCAGTTGAACTAAATGAGGAGACAGATGTCTGGGAGAACACCTAGCACACTCTACCCTATGGAAGAGGCCTAAGTTACAGTAATTTCACGATTACAAGCTGCACTGACTATTAGCCGCATCTCCAGGTGTTGGCAACATTTTGTTCTTTGTCCATATATAAGCCGCACCTGATTATAAGCCACTCTGTCGTTCACAGTAAGGACCCACGTGCAACAAAGTTGCCAAATACTAACAGAATTGCGGGATCGCGGGGTTTACTGGCTTGGCTCGGGCCGTGCAGGCATGGGGCTGCCAACGGGGCTGGGTGGCCCAGCTCTGCAGGGTCGCTCGGGGCTGGTTGCCACTGTGCTGGGCTCGCTCGCCCTGGCTCGGCGCTGCCCCTCAGTGGCAGGAGGGGACGGAGCCTGCCGGTACCCATGGCAGTAGCAGGAGGAGGGGAAGGAGCCCCCCTGCTCCCACGGCGGCAGGCAGGGGCAGAGCCTGCCTGCTCCTGCGGCGGCAGGTAGGGGCGGAAGCCCCCCGCTTTCCCCCTGGGCTGCGGGGATGGCAGTACAGAGCCCCTGCCTCCCTCCCCCCACCCGCGCAGCCAGCACGGAGCCCTCCTGCACCCGCTGTCTCACACAGTAACCAATTTGTAACAATCGTGAAATCCTGGGTTTTACTGGCAGGTGCTCGGCTCGGCACCCTGGCTGGCACTTCCGGGGTTGAAAATTTCAGAAAATTTTTCACATATTAGCCGCTCCTGGGTGTAAGCCGCGTTTTCAGGGTGGGAGCAAAATTTTAGTCAAAATGGTGCGGTTTATAATTGTGAAATCACTAAAACTTTTGAAATTTGTGTAGCATAAATGCCAGATCCTCAAGATCAATTATTCTGCTCTACAGACCTGCTCCTAATGCCTTGATCCACTTGCTGTTGTAAGCCATTCCAGTCACATGGAGTTATACTCTGGACAGAACTATGGGCACAGAGTGTGCATTTGTGCACAGAAAACCTTCTGTTCAGGTAGGAAAAAATTTTTACAGGGATCCATTGTCATAGGCACCTTCACCAGGAGCAGAGATTACAAGGAACACACTGAGTGTTCTCTTCAGTCTCTGCAGAAGGCTTGGAGGGCTCTTTCATCGAATACAATGAATTTGTGATCAAGGATTTAAAAGCCAAGAGATCACAAGAATACATTTGTGAATAAAAGGTTCTCTGCAGACCTGGAAGTTCAACCATACAACCATGCTGATGATTTCTCTGAAAGATTTGATGGTTCTAATCTAGATCAGTTTTTATTAACGGGACTAGACATTAAACTCACAGATAAAGGATCGATTACGATTAGACAGGGGTGAATTATTAAAATTTCATTTTCTGAAAGCAGTCTTCATAAATGCTGTTTTAGTTCTCAATACAGCATTTTTCACAGATATGAGATATTGGAATTCTAATGTCTGATAAATTATGTGAAATACAGCAGGGCTCTGCAACATGTAAGCTTTAGCCAGACCATTCACTTAGACTGGCCACTTCCATGCATTTGCCACTCATCCAGTTGGTGACATAGAAAAGAGAGAGAATTAACAACTAGCAAAGATAACTGAACATACTTCAAGTTTTACAACACTCTGCCAAAGGTTCAGAACATCAAGACAGTTTGATAAGCCTGCATTACACTGTGCATGCCAACAGAACACAGTGGCCCCCTGGGCAGTACAATATGAATCCACTATCGAAGCAAAGACTGTTATGAGAGGTCCTCAAGTCCCAAACCATGTTCAAAGAATGATTTAGTTTGGAAAAGAACCTTGAGATCACTGAGTCCAACCACAAACTTAACACTGCCAAGTTTGCCACTAAACCATGCTTTTAAATACTTCCAGGGATGATGACTCAACCACTTACCCAGGAAGGCTGTTCTACTTAAATCAAACAAAAAACATGACATAAAATATATGAAAGTGGATGTTAGCAAATCTATCTGAGGTGCAAATAAACTTAGGGCTTGGCTTTAGATACCTCATTTTCTTTCAAATAATAGATCTTACATATGTGTACTTACTTCTACTTACAGACAGGATGAATTGTTAATTCTACAATTAATCCATGCAAAAATCATCTTCCATTGTCCATGAATAGTGGAAGAACACTTTACAACTCCCTACAACTTTGGTTCTAATGTTAAAACAAGATTAATGCAGTCTGCCTACTTGCAAAACAGCAGTATCAGCTAAATATGCAAAAATGCTCACATATGGAAAATGCAACAAATTTTAAATGCAATTTCTAGCCATCACCAATCTCTTCTGCAGTCCCCAGAAACAAAGAATGTGAAGCTTTTTCTTGATGTTACTGCATATCTTCTCTCACATAAACCTTTATCATCTGTCTCTGGTGAAAAATGCACAATCAGGAAAAGATAATGCAAATACTAAACCACTGTCAGTTAAAATGTTTGAGAGTGCGTGCTTTGGGATGATGAAAAAGCTCCTTTTGTATTGAAGCTTAAGTGGCAACGCTCTAACTGAAACCAGAACACTATTTTTAATCTGTGCTTGAAAGATCAAATTAAATCTGCTGCAGTCAACCTTGGTAGGGGTGTATCTATCAGAGACGACTTCTTTTTTTATGAGAAAGCTGCAAGTCTAAGGCTACTGGATACTCATTTGTCTGGTTTTCTGTAGACATTCAGGGAGCTAGGGCAATAATTTCTAGCTTAAAAGCACATCCCAAAATACTGGGAGATCAAGAGAAACAATATCTCTTTATATACATTCCATTATTTTTTTTAATACAGTCAGATTTCAACAACAGAATTTCAAACACATGCTAGTCACGAGTTCACTGCACTTTTAGGATAATGTATCAGTGCATTATCTTTCATCTTTCATTTAGTCACAGTCCTATCAGTAACATCACTGCAGTATTTCTGGCACCATGGTTGTTTCCACTACAAATTCTCTATTATACAGATGTTAGAAGTATTTGCAATTCCGTAAGTTTGAAACTTATTCTACAAGCTGCCAACAAAAATGCAATATACATTTTTTAATTGGTTTCACCATTTTTCATTATAGGATCTAGAGAAGGGCATGAAATGAACACTTGGCAGTTACTAAGAAAATACATGTTCTCAGAGAACCCAAAGAAATCGCAGCACTTAATTCACCGTCTGCTAGCTGTTTACTACAATTTGCTTTTAAATACACTGGTCAAATATTGAAAAAATGATTATTTATGCTTTTGTGTATCAATTACAGAACATTTATATAAAAATCATTCAAATTTTATGAGGTAGTAAAAATAGAAACTTAAATTCTATCATTTTATGCATCTTAAATACATGTAAATTGCCTGCTGAATACATAACACAAAATGAGATGCGCACAGCAGCTTGGCACACAAACCCCTCTGAATTAACTCCCAACTCCCTTAAAATTCTCACCTAACAGTGTTGGGAAGTTCACATGAAAAGGGCCAAAAAGAATGAAAGAATGGCAAAAAAAGAATGAACCATATAAGAACAATCAGAAATAAGGAACTGTTTCAAAAAGGGTGAGCTAGCCCCAAGCAGGATACAGTGAACCCTGCAGAGGTCAAGGCCATCAACCTCTCTGCAGCTGTGGAAGTTCCTCTATATTCTTGTTAATCCTGAAGTTATAAGATCAGTATTTTCCTCATCAGTTCCAAGCAGTAAAGATTATTCATGCTGTGTATTTAAAGAAGCTGGAGAAAATATAAGAAATTCCTGATCCACTGACCACTGAATTCAATAGGAAGACTTTCATTTGAGGTCTAAAATTACTTGCTTTTTGGATGTGCAAGACTAATTTTTTTCATATCTAGACAGATAATTGATTTTTTGGATTACAGTTATCATATGAAAACATATGATAATTACTACCTGCAACTATGAAAACCTGGACAGCATCACAATCAAAATACCTCAGCTTTACCTCTTTTAAAATTCCTGTTGCTCAAATAGAAAAATCCAGAAGTTGTTAGCATGCTCAGTACTTAATGAAAGGGATTTTAAATCAACAAAGAAAATTTATTAAGGTAACTTACCTCTTGATAGAGTCAAGTTATTCTCACTTCATTGAAAAGAAATGCTATGACTTAGATATTGTTTCCATAATGGAAACCCATTAGTCATCCTTAACTCTGATCCTGCTTTTTTCCTAACAAAACCTTTTTTAACATGGACGTTATTCCTCAGTATCTCTTAGGAGATAATAAAATAATTAAAATTCTCTTTCAAAATTCCAAATTTCAAAATTTGTCTCTTTGGACCATTTCTAAATCTAGCATCATTAACATTGCAAACTGATAATTAGAATGTCTAAAAGCATGTGGGGAGTTACTTTTGAACCTTGACGAATAGGGATACATTTCAGAAAAAAATTGCAGCATTTCACTGAAATACTGTTTGTCTTCATCAAAACAGGAAACTTCAGAGAGTGCACAATGTATAAAGACCAAAGTAAAAAATGCTGGACTGAAAAATTAATGAAAGTGAAACAGATTGCCTTATTTCTAATTAGGAACTGTAGTTTACTAGGAAAGGAAGGTTTCACTGAAGATTCACTCCAGGGAATTCTGCTACATTGTTTTTCTTGAAATATTTCTGTGAACAAGGATGCAATACCCTAGAAATTAATAAAACAAGAAAAGAGGAGAGAAAGGGGATGTTTCAGTGGCTCCTCACACAAAAACCTGACTTTAAAAAAATAAAACCAACAGACCTGCTCACGTTATTAAATCATTATTTGATGAAAATGCAGTATCATAAATGCTATAAAGCATGGGGAGTATAGTTAGTTCAGATTTAACTAATTTTCTTTGTATTCTGTGTGAAACAATGTTTGATATAGACTGTTAATGTGTTTTGTCAAAGATTTTGCCCTTAGACTTCAGCTAAGGACCAAAAAGGGATTCTAGCTACTCTAGCCCTTGTCTTGAAGAGGCACAATCCCTCAGACCTGCCCCAAGATATCCTAGGACAAGAATGAGACCTGTGCCGTGCCAAGGCCTATGGTAGCTAGCTAAAATGTAAAAATATTCATTAATATGTGCAGATTAGTACCATCCATTAGTACCTTTAGGTGTCCAGAAAAAGAGATCACTCTATATGCCACAAAGAGGTTTCCTGTAACATTTTTTACAAACAGTCCTGTATAGTATATCCACAGCTGTTTCTTATTTTGCATGCAGAGGGTCTGAAAAAAAAAAAAAAAGACAACAAAAGTTGCTAAAAACTCCAATTGGTTTCTGAAACTATAGAATGCTCTTAATGGTCACCTCTGGACCATGATGTAGGAGAAGAACGTGCACACAGAGATATAACAGCTATCAGTTGGCATCTTCAGTACAGAAAGAAATCTGTTTGCACTTATCTAGTTCTTTCAAGGATATCAGTGCATGAGTTTACAAAGGACAAGTAAACTACCGAGCAATGTTAAGATACGGGTACATAGAAAATCAATAGGAGAGTAGGAAATCTAACTCAATAAATATTTCCTTTCCTGTGACCATTGATTTATATCAGTGTTGGCAGTTGCAGAATAGTTTCTGAAACTACACAAAAATACATTTGGAAGGAATGACTGGTAAGCTCAAAGAATTTAGATATATTAATCAAAAAAATCTTCTTGTCTTCTTACTTCTCCCCCTAACTATGGGTTACATTATATTGTCCCCTCCATAATTTTGTTTCTCCATGTGCAAACTGCTGACTTTCTCCTCCCACCATCTATAACACTGCTTAATTCACAGCTGTAAAGTGCTTTGAGACCCTAGCATTAAAGTATAGGGAAACATAAAATATTCTTGTTTCTAAGTTTATCATTACTCTGAAACACAATAGCTATTTTGAAGCCATACTGGGAATATATTATTTTAATTTGGATTCCCTTGACATTGTGCTGTGTTTCCATTTTAGAGTCTTTATGGGATTTACCATATTCATTCTTTATAATGTTTGGCTTTCAGATTAGTAGAAACATGAGATAATAGATTTCTTACTACTATTGTGAAAGAAACTGATTAAATCTGGATGTTTATTGTATATTTCAGCAACAATGGAGAATGGGGTAGAAAAGCAACTTCAAAGGGTCTTCCATTCATTCCGTGGAGAGATGCCTCTTATGGAAAAGTACGGGTTTTGGGTGCTCATCTCTACTAAACTGAAGCCTATCATTGCAGTATCCATTCTAATTCCTAAGAAGGGCAAAATAAGAGAGAGTCCAGCAAATTAAAATTTTAAACTTAGTAAGTATTTCCTTTGGTTTTGAGGCCAAGAAGTTTCTGAAGTTTATTTCCCTTTCTTTCACGTAAGAGAATTTAGAGTTCAGACACATTGACTGGAATGGAAGAGTAATCAGTAAGAAAAAACGAATAAATTTTGTGTCTGCCTCTGTTAGTGAGGAAAATAATTGAAAGCATGACTGCTTATGTGGTTCCTCTACAACTTCAAAAGTGTACAAAATCACAGAAAAGGGAATGCCATCTGTTTGCTGTTAGGGTCATGTTTTTTATTTTCCTGCTTATAGTCCCACTGAAAGCAATGAGAAGTTTTCAATCCCCTGTAATGAAAATGACATAACTTTATTCTCTCTCCTATATTTGCTTTAAAGTAGGCTTTATTATGCTTTTTCCTCTCCTCCTGAGTATGTTTAAGTCTTGTTAACTAGCACCTTTGAACACTATCTATAAAACAGAACAAAAGTAGCAAAAAATGGTCAGCACCTTGTAAGAGAAGGATAAGGAGAAATAGTGGACCTCCCTCAGGTCTAAATGTTTTCATCAAGAAGATTATTAAAAGCAAAGCCACTGCAATAACACAGAATGCACCTTGGCATAATGAAAGCAAGATGTAAAAATGTGTTGGTGAGAAGGGCAGCTTTGAAGCAGCTGCAGCCCAAGCTCTATAGCAATATCTGAAGGAGGATATGCTGGTAATGGAAGTGTGCCTCGTCTAGCTTCAACTATTCATCTCAGGGGGCGATTTACAAGGTGATAAAAGGTTCCAAGCTGCAAAAGGTACTTTAGACCGTTAAAAGGCAGCTTTTTATGATCATTTCTTCTGTACAGTACACGTTGTTTCATTAATCAAATACTTATTCTATTAAAACACCCACTCTTTTAGCTGGTGGGACAACAAGTTTTACTACCATGAAATGGCATTAAAAGCCGCAGACTTCCCAGCTAAGCCTTTGTAATGATTCTAACACAGCCCAAGTGTGGCTGTCTCCAGAGGGATATCTGAATGGCATGTCTGCCCTGCTTCATTCCTTGGCAAGTGTCTTGGTATGCTTCAGTTCTCAAGGTCATGTCACCCTTTCCAAGCAGGAAAGCAGGCAAAGCACACGTGCACTCCCTAAACCAGAGCAAAGCCAGTGGCTCACATCAAATCTGACTCTGTCGACATTAAATTGCTTATTAAATGAGCATTAAAAGCCAAGCGTGGCTGTGGCAAAGGGAAAGCTTCTGCTCACAAAGGCAACAATTGCAACGCTTTAAAAGTATCAGCCTTTTGATCTCCCACAGGCAAAAAATCCAATGCTCAAAAGAGAAATTAGAGATCTGAGGACCTGGTGTATGAACCAAAATAAACAGATAAGCATTTAAAGAAACTTTTCTCAACTCTTGTTTTAGCCTTTGAAAGAGACTTCCCAAATCAAGCATGCCACAGACCACCAGCTAGGACTTCTTTGCTTTTCTACTCCTTAAATCATCAGATCACTAAAAAAAAAGGAAAGTGATTCATTATTTTGCAAGTCTAGACCCAAAATTGAAAGCATTTAAATTCCTACACTCTATTCCACTAGGGAAACCAAAGCGCAACTCAAACAGGAAAAATGGCAGTACAGTCTCTCAATCATACATGCAACTTTTCAGTCCACATTGATATGAAAAATAACCTCTGTGTAAAGCAGGAAAGTAGAACAAAACAACAGATATTTGGAGCCCGCACAGTTGGACTTGCAGAGCAGGAGAGACAGAGGGGATAGGGAAAAGACCCAGTCATTTCTTTGGACAGCAACCAAAGTGACCAACAAGCAATGTAAACACGCATTGTAATGAACTTTATGTTCATAAAAATTTAACAAATGTTAAAATAGTAACTATATTAATAAGAAAAAATAATTAAACATGACAATATAGTGGCTGACAGGGCTTAGAAGTCTAAATTCACATGAAATTAACTTCAAATCAGTGCAGATGCATTATAAAATGCACACTAGTAAAGTAATTTAAATGTATCAATTGTATGTTTGTATGAAACTGTATATTTGTTTCAGTGTTAAAGTTCAGGCTGTTTTCCTAAAATATATAACCAAAATCCTATAAATGCTTGTGCAGGTTAAAAATAAGTGAAAATGAATATTTCAAAAAGTATATCATAGTAGCATTAATAAAATGGAAAGGAATTAACATCATATATTTAAATATTCTAATAGGTTAAATACAAAATCAACATCCTAACACATGACAGATTTTTTATTTATCTAAACAAAAACATTTTCTTGTTATTCTGTGAGGTGTAGTTTCAGTATTAGTATGGAACAATGACATCACAAATTAAAATCCAACCATGGCAAGTGGATTATCAACATTTCAATGAAAACTATGCAGGAAAGTTACACTTACTATTGCTTTACTTAGCTTGGTAGAATCCTTTTTAAGTTTGTAAGCTATTGTTTTGTACTGTTACCTGTCTGACAATACAGTAGGAGCCTTGCACTAAAACATGGCATTCATCACACTGTATAGCTTGTTTAATTTGTGTGTGAAACCAATCTGTGTCACAGTAAGAGGCAAGGTGTCATAATTGCTACTCCGGACCCAAAAGGACTAACATACCACAGAAAAAAATTTAGGAGGGAATTCTTTCAAAAGCACAACTAATGGCTGAAAAAAAAAAAAAAAGGTTATGCTGTGTTAATACTCATACAACTCCAAAGGCAATTGGACAGATTAGGATGCACAGTCTGACCTACAGAGAACTCAGTGGTTACTGCATAATGGTACCCGTCAAAATGACCAGTCAAAAGGTCAGTCATCCTGGCCACACCATTCACCCAATATCCTTTTCTAGTCAATGCACGGTCAAGCCATTATGAAAGGAAGCTCTGCCCTAAACCCAGTCATCACACGCAGTTATCTTTAAGGCTGGAGTCTTTTACTGCCAGTTGCACTTCCTCCTGATTTCTCTATAGTGTACCCCAGTGGAAATTCTCATTAGCTCTCCCCATAGCCATGTACAGAACCTTATATAACTGAGACACAGCAAAGACTTTTCTTCAAATTCTCCTCGAAACCCAAAAAATGACAGCTGTGCTCAGGAGCACAAGGTAGAAGCTGTTCACTTCTGGAAACGTTTCAAACTACAAGCCACTCTCAGTGTTCTGGAAAGCAGAATAGATAACACCAGTAGATCACCTTCACATCTTTAAGCACTAACAATTTCTTTAGGCAGGTTTTTCTCTTACTACTCACATTTTTTCAAGGAATTCCAGAGGATTACCTAACTCTACACACCATGAGTGTTTTGTTAGCTGTCAAATGTGCTAGATGGATTTCTCCTAGACAAGGTTGATTACATATTAAGAAACACTGAGAGAGTTCGAAGTCTGTCCTCACCTCTTAGATCACTTGCAACAGGGGTCTCCACTTTCCAAATCATTTTTGCAGATGTACAGTTGAAGTGATAAGCATATAGTCAGCAGGACCTCCTGCAGAAGTCATCTCAAATAAAGTCCTAGGACCACAGCAAGGTTATCTCATTTCTAGCAGCTTTAGAGAATCATTGATTAATTTAAACAAGTAATATTCTTGGGAAAAAAAACTGAAGAACTTCCAATCAAATACTAGCAGTATCTACTCTCCAAGAGCAAGAGAGGCAATTTAAGTTCAAATATCTGGACACACTAGATATATAGTCATATAGTGCTTTCAAATATTTTGAACACTGTAGCTGCTCCTTGAACCACATGTTTCAAAAAGTAGATGCCTGTTTTGGGAATGTCACCCAAACTATTGCCTGTACCCCATATGTTTTATTCTTTGTAACAGTCTATGAGGTTGAATTGTTATCTGAAAGCACCTGTTCTACACTATTTGTAAAAATAAAATTTAAAAAGCCCAAAATTTTGTCAGTATTTTCTTCTTTTCTTCTTGTGTTGTCCAGAGAAATACTTCATAATAACCATTTGGAAGTAGAATTTTTCACATGTCTTCTTGATCAATTATTAGGAAAGAAGACAGAGTCAAAAATCAATATTTAACCCAGTTACTGCTATCCCTTGTCATATCTGCTTTTGCTTACAGACAGTATGAGTTGCCGTGATCTAGAGCAAGCTGATTGCTTATATTCATGGTTAAAATCAATTTTAGCATGAAATACATGAGATCAGCTAAAGAAAATGTTTAGCAGGATTAAAACAATCATTCAAATTTACATTTTGCCAATCTGTTGACAGTTGTACTAGCAAAATGTTAAAAAGCCTCTTATTTCTGCAGAGTCAACAGCTCTCTGCTTTCTCAGAAGTACATTAGAACTACAAATTCTTTCTTGTTTTTTCCCCAGATTCATAAATGGCCAAAGGCTACTGCATATAAAGTTAGAGTCATCATTGCTTTCAGCTTCTCTTCTGCTTTTTTCCAGCCAGTAACTCAGGTGTTAAAGCCAACACAAGATCATCTTAGATCAAATCAAATAGGATTGTGACTTCTGAGTGTAAGTTAAATTAATACAATTGAATTACTCTTTGACTTAATCATGATATAAAAGGAAATTATAAGACTGTTTTACTATGCTTCCTGATTGGTTTCTGTAAAGTGAATAAACAGCAATGTTCCCTATTTGTAACAATTTTTTAAAATACCATAGAGGAAACTACTGAATACATCCTTCATATCCAGTCTCAGCAGAAGTTGAGGAGAGTATTTGAGATACAATACAAAATCCACTCACAGTTTCATCTGTTCTTGACCTTCTGCTCAAAATGGGAAGCTTGGTAAACCACAAGTGAAGTTGTACAGCTGAAAATCCAGCAGGGTCAGTTTCTGTTTTTTCATTAATCATCAGGCTGGAACCCTTCTGACTTACCTCAACAACCCTTTAATATTTTTTTTTTTTCATGTAAAGGGATAATTCTTAAAATATTTGCCAATGGGTGTAACTATCTCTCCTTTATACATGTAATTAAACCACGGAACAGAAGATCTAAGTGATTGCCAGAGGTCATACAGTAAGCCAAGAAGAAAATGTGATGTCTTTCATCTAAAGGAGCTGCTTAAATGTTAAATGTACAAACTGAGAGAGAAAGAAAATAAAAACTTCAGGGAAAAAAATAAACAAAAAAACCCCAACAAAAGAAGACAAACAAACAAAAATAACAACAACAACACAGTGAACAGAGTCATGAAATACAATTTGGCAATAGTCAATCAATGACAGAAGCCTTGTCACTTTTACCTTCACCATACTTGGACTAAAATATAAAATATTTCAGTACCAATCTCCTTGACAAATCAAGCACTAGAAGAGCCCTGAATGCATTATCTAGAAGATGATAAATTTTCTCTAAAAAATACAGCATCGTTAAAAATCAGAAGTCCTGTGAGTAAAACAGTTCAACTTTTGTCCACACTTCCTACATCTAAACTTCTGTGCTTTTTAATCAGAATTTCTCTGTGTGATTTTAGTATGCAATTAAGCTCTGCTTTTCATTATATGAGATTCTCAAAAGCACAACAACATTCTTCTCTGGGAGCTAAAAGTCAGTTGTTGTTTAATCTCGCGGTAAGCTTGCATTTCTTCTAAAAAGTCATGAATAAACTGAGTATGACTTTGGATTAGATGCTTTGAATTTATCAGCTATAACGATATAGGCTAGGGGGTTTGTATGCTACAGATATTTTTTCATATACATTCCTAAGAAGTAAACAGCTAACCAGATATTATGCCTAAAACGGCTTTTCTTATTTTAGGAAACCATTGATACCAGGTGCTAACTTTTATCTTATTCCAGAAAACACCAGAAACAACAGAAATAATAGGTTCATGACTAGCTATATTGCTCCTGCTAAATTATTAACTTCACAAAATTAAATAAAAGGAAAAAGCAATGAGTATAGACATTTACTATCTTCACCTTAAGGTATCCCAGGACAGTATCCAAGCAATTAATAAAAAGCAAAGTAATTTCAGTATAAAAATTGCCTACAAAAGAAGAAAACAGTGTCCCTAGGCTGAGATAAAAGTGCACCCATATGGAACAACCTGCATGAAATATGACTGCTTTTAATCCAATGCTATCACAAAGTTGTGGAGCTAGTACATGCTGTAGCTCACCCCAGGTCTTCTGCCTCCTCCCCTCTTGTGATTGGTAATCTTTCACCACCACTCCATTTCAGCTGAGACATCTGTGTTCACTCCCTATGGATCCAACGGGAGTGGAGGAGGTGAGAGGGGGCAGAGAAAATCCACAGTCACCTTTGTTTTGACCCTCATACACCAAGCACCCACCCTATTTCTAATAAGGTAACAGGAAACACCAAAAATGCACTCCTCTCCCCACAGCAGGCTGCTGCAGAGGGGCAGTTCTGGTGCTCTGCAGAGCCTGCCTTCTCCATTGCTCTGCCAACTCCTCAGCTTCCCAACACTTCAGGGCATGTATCTCCAAAACAATCAGTCTTGTGACTTATTCCAAGCCACTGACAGCACATTCATTTTTAACAGAGAATTTCAGAAGATGGAGGTTTAACCCTGTATAAGAATGAAAAAAGGGTTAAAGTAGGAAAGGTTTTCACAAAACAGAATGTCCTTTCTCTCCCTTACCACACTTGAGATGCAAGAAAAGGCTCTCTTCAGAAAGGGAACAAGAAAGGATCAGTCCTATGCCCTACAGATGCATGCAGCAGAGGAGACTCAAATTGGCAATGATCTTTTCAGCTGTTCCAGAAGTAAGGACACAAGAGTGAGATGGAAGTTCAGTGATTAAAAGATCACACATTCCTGCAAGACGAATCAGATTACCAGATAACAAGAATTTTGGGAAGTGAAGTCCAAGCTTTACACCCCTTCCAGTGGGAAATATAATGGTTTAACAGTCCTAAAAAGTAAACAGCACAAGCATTATTCTAACCAAGCAATGTTGTAACAAAGTAGAACAGAATGTGTCTACCTCCTTCACTGTGACTTACTTGAACAAAAGAAGCATGGTAATTACAGTAATTTCACGACTATAAGGTGCACCGGATTATAAGGCGCACTTCCCGGTGCCGGCAAATTTCTGAACTTTTGCCCATATATAAGGCATCCTGGACTATAAGGCGCACTTTTTTTTTGCAGCAAGGATCCGTCACCGGCTCCCCCCGCGCAGTTGTTGGCCGAGGCCCTGCCTCCACCTGACTGCTGCGGCACCGCGGCCCCACGGGCCTGCCTCCACCCTGCTGCCGCAGCCCTGCCTGCACCCACTGGCTGCCGCCCTGCTGGCTCACCCTGTGGCTCACGGCTCACACTTCCAGGTTGGCAAATTTCCGAACTTTGTCCATATATAAGGCACACCAGACTATAAGGTGCACTTCCGGGTTCAGGCCAAAATTTTAGTTATAAAGGTGCGCCTTATAGTCGTGAAATTACTGTATATTAAATAACTGAAAATAACCTAATGATGGTTTTTATTCATAACTCAATAAGAATCAATTGAACTTTTGGTGAATTAGGGAAGCTAAAACATCAAGAAAAAAAATCATCACTGCATTTGTGGCAATCATTTGTGGCATCATTTCCACTGATAAATGTATTCTTATCCTTATCATGCACATCCTAGTTACAAAGTAAGTCTCACAATAATGAACACTTTCATTCTCCCTACACAGATATTGACAAAATTTGTGAAGAAAAGAAAGCTCAATAACCAAATATATCTCCTCTGGCTTCCAGTGAGATATATTCTGGGGTTTCATAATGAACATGCTCCTTAATGATTAGACTGTCACTTCTCCCAAAAGATCTGAGGTGTTTTTATTGAATTTAGTCCTCTAAGTTTGAAAAGGTAGTGCAAAATGACTTTCCGGCTCATCAAGTAGTTTTGATAACGGCCAAGGTATTGACCCGACTTAAAGAAAATAGCTTGTGTCTACCAATGATGGAAAGAATGGTAGAAGGCAGGAGAGCCCTAGGAATGAAGGTATTGTCAGAATGGATATAAGTCTAGCCTCAGGTCCCATCCCTGGCAGTTCCTAGTCCTGGATATGTCCTTCTTTTTTCTCTATAACTCCATCACAGACAGACACAAAGTGAACTGTCAAACACAGAAATCTCACCCCACTGATTGAAATTGACTTAAAATGTTGAACAGTTTTTTCTAAGACTTACCTGTCACTTTTTGTATTATCCATAAACATTCACCCTCCTCCAAATTTATAACATTTTTTTAGGAGGGGTTTTTTCATGGAAACAATAATTTTCTCCCAGTGACACAACTACACCACTTCTTTTCCCAAGAAAATTGAAACACTGCACCTAAAGCATTTTTTTAATTCCTTTTTTGAATGAACTTTTATTATTTCATTTTGTGAACTGACACAAATGGGAAGCCATCACAAGTTCATTTACACATTTTCTGTATTTTTCACCTTTGTTTAGGCTATGTAGATTTTGTCTTCTGGTTTTCACTACTGGCTTCTGCCTTTTAACACGTCCACAACTGTAGCAGGCTTTCTTGACTGTCAAAGGAAATTGCATCAAGACAATGTGTGTGTGATTCAAGACTTAGTCTGTGTGAAAACAAGTTATGAATGCATCTCTCAACTGCAGCATATGGTGTTATGTGAAAAGAAAAATCAACACAAATCAACAATTACAGCAACACTTCAGAAAGCCTGTGAAAAGTGAGCACCTATACAGGGAAACCCAACAACTCACAATCTGATGAGGTTCAAGTTACTTCCCAGAGTCAAAATTGAAGGGTAATCACATAGCACTGGCTCATTTCACAGTCAGAATGAGCAACAGACTGTTTCCCTCCTGCATGATGGGAGTGTAGCATAGAACTTGCAGAAAGTTTTAAGATTCAATTTCAGGGGTGGATCAGTTGATAGTGAACCATGCTCTCATGAAGGAAACCTGAAACAGGAGCTGTCAAACATCACAGCATTCACAGTCCGTTGCAAGTGTTCAGTCAAGTCTGATTTAGCAGAAAGATGTCTCTGTGTCATGCAAGAAGAGTTCAAGCTAACCATAAGAATTGGGGATTTTTTCCCCATTCTACCTAGCAAACTCTCTCTCACAATCTTCCTATATGGTTTATTTCACTAATAGAATGCAAGGTAAGGGAAAAAGGGTTACACTGTGTTTCAAACACTGCACGATGGAAGCAGCAAGAACAATGTCCTGTAAGAACAATGTCCAATTAAAGAGAGAGAATATTAAGCAGGAGAAAAAGCAAATCCAAACTGGGGTTTGTGCCATATAGTAAAACATCAAAGCAGAAATCTAGACACACTCCTGATATGTTAACAATGAGCACTTACTGCCAACCAGTCTTCATATTTCACTGTATTTTGTTGTTTGTGAGTTTTGTTTGGAGGGTTATAAAAAGCTGAAGAGTTAATGGATAATCTTCTCTTCCAAAATTCTAAGATTTATTATTTTTCTATGTGTCTTACATGTCTGTAGACATGTTCTGACAGCAAAAATGCATGACATTTGATTTGAGAAATTAAGACCATAATATGGACTTCTTATCAATATGAGCCTGAAAAATAAAGCAACTAAGATTCAAAGAAAGAAAATTATGTAATAGACTATCCTGCAAAATCAGTAACATTTTATTAGGACACTAATATGTTTAACATATTAAACATATAACTTACTAAACATATTTTTATGACATCTCCATCAAACTAAGAATTAGTCCCCTATTATTATTGGTATTTTACACTTCAGGAATTCATCCAAAAGAAGCAAATGCCCATATCTACACAACTGCCTTTAGCTACCTCAGTGTTACACAGTGCCTAATGCCACTTGCAGAAGTACCAAAACGATTCAAAGTCAGAGCCAACTTCTCTCATTTGTCTATCAGAGCATAGGCAGATACAGCAGTCTGAATGTCAGCATTCATGCACTTGCTGATTTGAAAGTCAGCACAATGCTTGGAAATTGGAATTGTGAGCCATCCTTGAGGCCTGTACACCAGCTCCAGATGAGTCAAAGCAAATATCTAAACACTGCTCCAAATTAATGACCTCCCTAGCTTGCCATCATCCTCACTCACATCGGTTGTTCAACAGTAATTTCTCTATCAGTGCATCTATGAATCAGTCATTTCAAAAGAGAACCCACACAGAACTCATGATCACACTGAATTTTCTCTCATAGAGTCAGAGAATGCTCCTTTCTCATTCTATTTCCCATTTCCAGCAATTGTATTACATAGCTATTCAGGAGAGACATTTGAATCCTTCTTTATGCCTTTGTTACATTAAACTTCTAGAGGAAGGCACAGTTTCTGAACAATTACACACCTGAATTTGAAATTCTATTTACAGTAATTTCACGACTATAAGGCGCACCCTTTTGACTAAAATTTTCGCCCGAACCTGGAAGTGCGCCTTATAGTCTGGTGCACCTTATATATGGACAAAGTTCAGAAATTTGTCAACCTGGAAGTGTGAGCTGTGAGCCGTGGGGGGAGCCGGTAGGGCTGCGGGAGCCGGGTGGAGGCGGGGCTGCGGCTGCCGAGTGGAGGCAAGTCCAGGGGCCCACGGCGCCATGGTTGCTGGGTGCAGGGGGGCCCAAGGGCCCGCGACTGCCGGGTGCACGGGGGCCCGCAGCGCCGTGGCTCCTGGGTACCGGCGAGCCCGGGGTCCGGCGGAGCCATGGCTCCTGAGTACAGACGAGCCTGAGGACTGGCGGAGCCGTGACTCCTGGGTACAGGCGAGCCCAAGTGGAGGTGGAGCCGTGGTTCCTGGGTGCAGGTAGCCGGCAGAGCCACGGGTCCTGGGTACAGGCGAGCCCGGGTGGAGGCGGAGCCGTGGTTCCTGGGTACAGATGAGCCCAAGTGGAGGCGGAGCCATGGCCGCTGGGTGCAGGGGGCCAGCAGAGCCACGGGTCCTGGGTACAGGCGAGCCCGAGTGCAGGTGGAGCCGTGGCTGCTGGGTACAGGGGGCCGGCGGAGCCACAGGTCCTGGGTACAGACGAGCCCGGGTGGAGGCAGAGCCATGGCTGCTGGGTACAGATGAGCCCGGGGGCTGGTGGAGCCATGGCTGCTGGGTGCAGGGGGTCTTGGATACAGGCGGGTCCAGGGCCCTGTGGCTGCTGGGTATAGGCGGGCCCGGGGGCCGGGTTGATGCGGGGCCTCAGCCAGCAACCGCACGAGGGGAGCTGGGGGCAGATCCTCGCTGCAAAAAAAAAAGTGCGCCTTATAGTCCGGTGCGCCTTATATGATCTAGCAAGTTGTGAAATTTGCCTACTCCCGGAGAGTGCGCCTTATAGTCCGGTGCGCCTTATGCTTGTGAAATTACTGTAAGCCATTTGACTCTGTTCAAAAAGGACTAAAAGACAGTAAAAATGTCACTTTATGTATGTTGTAAATGAACAAAGCTGTACAAAATACAGAATTTTAAACATAGAAAACTCAGTTTTTCTGAAAAACAAATAAATACCACTAACATTTAGACAAGAATGAAGATAAGAAAGCAGTTAATTCTTCCTCGCTTCTCCTTCAGCAGCTTTTTGTTTCATCACTGGAGGGGTGTGTGGGTCACATCATTTGAGTTATCTGAATTAGTCACTGAGCATTTGAGTTCTACTGATTATAGTATACCCCATACTTTCCAAGGTAAGATGCAGGTTCTTGTTGAGAAAATATGGTTTACAATGGAGTGTCAGTGAATAAATAGCAAACCACTATGATATTTCTAACTTTCAACTGTAAATCCCAAAATGCCTGGTGTTAACAAAGTTTTGCATTTCCTCACCAGTATGTACAAATTATACAGGCAGCAAAGTAATCTCTAGAATCAGTATAGAACAGATCTTTGAATCTACAGTAATTTCACGATTACAAGCCGCACTGACTATAAGCCGCATTGCCGGGTGTTGGCAAACATTTCGTTCTTTGTCCATACACAAGCCACAACCAATTATAAGCCGCTCTGTCATTCGCAGCGAGGACCCGCGTGCAACAAAGTTGCCAAATAGTAACAGAATCGCAGGATGGTGGGGTTTACTGGCTTGGCTTGGGTCGTGAGGGTTCAGGGCTGCCGACAGGGCCAGGTGGCCCAGCTCGGCGCTGCCGCTTGGCGGGGCCGCTCGGGGCTGGCCGCCACTGCCACTGGGCTTGCTCACCCTAGCCTGGTGCTGCGCCATGGTGGCAGGGGGGCACGGAGCCCGCCGGCACCCATGGCAGTGGTGGGAGGTGGGGATGGAGCCCCCACGGTACGCGGGGACGGGAGCCCTCCACCTCCCCCTGAGCCGTGGGGCCAGCAGGACAGAGGCCCCTGCCTGCCCCCGAGTCGCGGGGCCAGCAGGAGGGAGCCCCTGCCTCCCCCGAGCCACGGGGCCAGCAGGAGGGAGCCCCTGCCTCCTCCCCGGGCCGCAGGGCCAGCAGGAGGGAGCCACCCGCCTCCCCCGGGCCACGGGGCCAGCAGGAGGGAGCCCCCCGCCTCTCCCCAGGCTGCAGGGCCAGCAGGAGGGAGTCCCCCACCTCCCCACCGGCCCACGGGGCCAGCAGGAGGGAGCCCCCCGCCTCTCCCCAGGCTGCAGGGCCAGCAGGAGGGAGTCCCCCACCTCCCCACCGGCCCGCGGGGCCAGCAGGAGGGAGCCCCCCCCCCTCCCCCCGAGCCACAGGGCCAGCAGGACGGAGCCGCCCACGTCCCCCGGGCTGCAGGGCCAGCAGGAGGGAGCCCCCCACCTCTCCCCAGGCTGCAGGGTCAGCAGGAGGGAGCCCCCGCCTTCCCCCCGGGCTGCGGGTCCAGCAGGAGAGAGCCCCCACTTTCCCCCTGGGCCACGGGGATGGCAGCACGGAGCCCCCCGCCTTCCCCCTGGGCCGCGGGGCCAGAAGGAGGGAGCTCCCGCGCCTCTCCCGGGCTGCGCTGCCTGAAGGAGGGAGCTCCCCCGCCTCCCCCACCCCGTGCTGCCTGCACGGAGCCCAGTTCCACCCGCTGTGCAACAGAGTACAGTAATTTCACGACCATAAGGCGCACCAGACTATATAAGTCGCACCCCTGGGAGTTGGCAAATTTTGCAACTTTGTAGATCACATAAGGCGCACCGGAATATAAGGTGCATTTTTTTTTTGCAGCAAGGATCCACCCCCAGCTCCCCCTGCACGTTTCCACCCGGCAGACCTGACCCTGCCTCCAACCAGGAGCCCAGGCCTCACAGCCCTGCAGGCACCCAACGGCCCTGGTCCTGCAGGTGCCCAGCAGTTGCAGCCCCGCGACCCTGCGGGCACCCAGCAGCCCCGGTCCCACGGGCATCCAGCAGCCCCGGCCCCGTGGGCACCCAGTGGCTCCAGTCTCGTGGGCACCCAGAAGCCCCGGTCCTGCAGGCACCCAGCAGCCCCGGTCCCACAGGCACCCAGCAGCCCTGGTCCCGCGGCCCCGCAGGTACCCAGAAGCCCCAGTCCTGCAGGCACCCAACAGTCCCGGTCCCGCAACCCCCTGGGCACCCGGAAGCCCCAGTCCCACGGCCCCACAGGCACCCGGAAGCCCCAGTCCTGCAGGCACCCAGCAGCCCCGGTCCCGCAGGCACCCAGCGGCCCCGGTCCCGTGGGCACCCGGCAGCCCTGGTCCTGCAGGCACCCAGTAGCCCCAGCCCCGCGGCCCCACCTCCAGTCAGAGCTCCAGTCCTGCCTCCAGCCAGCAGCCCCAGCCCCACAGGCACCTGGAAGCCCCGGTCCCGCAGGCACCCGGCAGTCCCGGCCCTGCAGGCACCTGGTAGCCCCGGCCCCACAGCCCCGCCTCCACCCGGCAGCCGCAGCCCCGCGGCCCTGCCTCCACCCAGCAGCCATGGCCTTGCTGGCTCCCCCCGCAGCTCGCAGCTCTCACTTCCGGGTTTGCAAATTTCCAAACTTTGTCCATCAGATAAGGCGCACCGGACTATAAGGCGACTTCCGGGTTCGGGGGAAAATTTTAGTCAAAAGGGTGCGGCTTGTAATCGTGAAATTACTGCATATAAACTTTCCACCCTACTCTTCGTGGTCCCAATAAAACTCACATGCGGTCACCTTGGAAAGAAATTATCAAATTTCAATGACACAAGAGAATTTCAATATAATACGTGATCCAAACTGTCTTGTAAGAATGAAGCTAAATGAATAAAACTGTATTTCAGGCAACTTACTTGAAAGCAAAAATGCACTGCATTGCAAATCCCTCAATGTCTAATCCAGCAAAATTAAACTGACATCTTCTTTTGCCATCTGGGTTTTTGCCATCTGGATCATCAAGAATTAACATGAAACTGGAAACTGATTAGGCCTTAAAAAGTTATGCAAACAAAGAAACTTACTTTGCCTGGTCTCACTCTTATTGTAACAATTGCAGAGGTTGATACCATAGGTGTATCAATGCCTGAAAAGCTTACAGAATAGTATCTGTAAAATATCAGAAGTTTTCAATATTTTTGGTTGCTTTGAGAATCTGAATTTCAACATAATAAGTAAAGCTGTTTGGTCTCATCAGTTTTCCTTAGATTTTCAACTAAGTATACACCAAAATAACCAAGAGTAGAGACAGCTGGAAAGTGTGGAACTTTGCTAAAACAACTTCATCAAAAGATATTAATGAGTTTTAGTTCTTCTAACCAAGAAAGTCATAATAAATTAATATATCTAATTAGAACCAACCTCAGTGAGATTACATTAAAATCTCATTTTGTTCTGTTAAAAATTCAATAAAACTATGCCAATTAAATTAGGCAATCAATAAGAACAAAGAACAAAGTGATTTTCTTGATGTTTCATCTACTCTGCTCAGCCATTAGAAGCCATTTTTAACAGCTTGTTGACAATGCTCCTCCCTTGACAGTGCTGCAGGTAGTATCAGATGTCACGTCCCAAATCTGTTTTGACAAATCATCCTTGCATTGCCATTTAGCACATCTGCCTCTATAGGCAATTGAGTTCTCCTATGTAGCCCAGTACTTCAGTAGTGTGGGGCATAACACTTTATAGGGTAGAAAAGCAAAAACAAAGGGAATACTGAATTTCAAGTTAAACTGATACAGAATGTAAGACTATAAAATGTAAGCAGCAAGACACAACCTATTGTAGAAGTTACGCAGTCTCAGCTGTGGATGAAGGAGCTCAGGAGAACTAATGGTTTGTATAAGTATGCACTGTTTCACTGTCTGCAAGCCTGAAGGGTGCTTCACTTTTGCTTTCTTTTACACTTTAATGTCTACTGGTATTGCTTTCCCATGTTGATCTTCAGCAAAAATAGATTGGCCATACCAAGAAAGAAAAATCTACTAGCCAGTTTCCAGTAGTTCTTACTCAGCACAAGGTGCCATTCAGTACAGACTGTGAGGAACTAGTGTAAAATGTTATCACTTTCTGTATTACTTACGTGTAAATTGCAAACTGTTGTTGCAGACCTCTCTCTGTTCTACATGTCTAGCTTCTGTACATCTCAGCTTGTTACCTAAGCCATCAGAAACATCTTTTCTTCAAGGTTAGTCTCAAAAACATAATCAACCTATTAATCAGTTGACTGATACAAAATGACAGAACTGATCAAGCTGCCAAATTAACAGAAAACTATCACTCTGATTTAAAAAATCAGCTCTAATACCAGAATAAAGAAAAATAGAATTTCAGCTTCTACATACAGAAAAGGAATCACTTTTGTCTCAAAAAAGCAGTATTTTGGTGCATTCCTTCACATTTTCTATGAAAGAAAAATCATGGGCTCTTTCTGCAAAGAAATATAGCAAATGACTACTGGGATGCATCCTTTTGTACTATTTGACTCCAGTAATAAAGACTCACTCTCAGAGACTGAAATGTTATGGTTTATGGTTTAAACATTTTTATGAAGGACTTTTGCGTATTATAGCAAAACTGTTCAACAAAAGCCGCAGGGGAGACCACCACACCTGAATGGGCCTCTTGATTGAGGCCCTGGACTGCAGGTTGATGGAGATAACAGAAATCGACTCAGGTCTGGGCTGGGCGAGAAGAATACATTCCTACATTCACAGGAGGATTAAGCCTGCACCTTCAGGATGGAGACCACAGGCCCTCACACCAAGCTGGGGAGGATGAGAGGTTCTGGATGTATGGTAAAAAGCCTACAGTGAGAAGCAGTGAATGCCCATCCTCCTTTGCACAGACCAGCCCAGCTGTGGGGGCTCCTCACCCTGGGAAAGTCACATCTATGGGACAGCCACATGAATGACAGCAGAGGGGGTGTCATGGCCCATCAAAGGCCCTCTCCATGCCCAAAAGGGTCCCCTGACCCTGCACCAAAGCACTGTATGTAATGCAAAATGATGCAACAGACGCAGAGTCTTGCAAGGAGAGTGTCAAACATAACCCCCTGCAGGGGAGTTACCTGGGCATTCCCACCTGCCCAAAGTGTATATTAATCCACTGGATTCTATAATTTTTGGCATGGGGGACCCTCACCACCAAGAAGACCAGATGGAGAGGAGCAAGGAGATATCATTGGGACCCTCAGAAGGGTGATATGCTTCTACCTAACCCCTGTCACTCTCTCTGTCTCCCTCACAGAATCCTCTTTTATCTATTTCTTTTTTTTTCTTTCTTTCTTTCTTTCTTTCTTTCTTTCTTTTCTCTTTCTTTCTCTTTTCCTCTTTTACTATTAAATAAAATATATAAAATTTTTTGGTATCAACATCTAACCTTGTCTGGTTTTAATCAAATTTTGGGGTATATTTTGCACACTCTCAGCAAGTCTGCAGATGACATGAAGCTAAGCAACAAGATGGGATGTCATCCAGAGGGACCTGCACAAACATGAGAGGTAGGACCACAAGAATCTCAAAGAGTTCAGGAAGTGCAATGTGTTGCACCTGGGTCAGGGCAATCCCAGACATGAGTCTAGATGGGAAGAATAAATCATTCAGAGCAGCCCTGCAGAGAAGGACTTGTGAATTCTTGAAGATGGTAAGCTGGACATGAGCCAACAGAGTGTGCTTCCAGCCCAGGAGGTAAACTGTATCCTGGCCTGTATCAAAAGAGGAGGGTCCAGCACATCAAGGGAGGGGATTCTGCCCCTCCAGGGACCCCACCTGGGGTATTGTGATGAGGTCTGGGGTCCTCCACACAACAAAGACGTGGACATGTTAAAATGTTCAGAGAAGCCAAGAAAGTGATCAGAGGGATAGAGGACCTCTCTACCAAGTCAGATTGAGAGAGCTGGGATTCTTTATCCTGGAGAAGAGAAGCCTCCAGGAAGACCTTCAGCATTTCAGTACCTGAAGGGGACTTAAGAAAAGGACGGAGAGGGACGGGCAGACAGTGATAGGACAACAAGCAATGGTTTAAAATTGAAAGAGGGCAGGTTTACATGAGATATTAGGAATAAATTTTTTACTCAGAGTGTGATGAAGCACTGAAACATGTTGCCCAGAGAAGCTGTGGATACCCCATCCCTGGAAGTGTTCAAGGCCAGGCTGGATGAAGCCCTGAGAAACCTGATGTAGTGAAAGGTGTCCCTATCCATAAAGCAGGGGGTTGAACTGGATGATCTTTGAGATCCCTTCCAACCTTGCCATTCTACAATTCTATTCTATTACAGTTGCCCCATTTTGTAGTGCATTTCCATTTGAAGTGACTTTTTGGAACAGATACAATTTCTGTTTTGAAGAGGTGAAATAGAGATTATCAACATGAAATTATTTTTTCTGTACTCATACCACTATTCAAAATTTTGCTACTTTTTATTCTTACATGCATTGAGGAGGAATGTGAAAAAATTAAAGTCCTTCACCAAACTCTTCCCCCCCAGCTACAGGACTTTTTGTATGAGCTGAATATGGAGTGGAAAGGAGACAAGTTTCTGTGTTGTCGGTACAATCTTCACTTTTAAATGCATAATAGTCTTTGGGACAAGGCAGTTGTCACTTTTCAGCTACAGAAAAATACAGACTGACTCACTACAATCCCTATCTCCCCCTCTAACTCCTGGATGATTTGGTCTTGTTTAGTTCTTAATGGTTTGGGGTTTGGTTTTTTTTCTTTACCTTAATCTGAAATTCAGTCATTTGTACCAAGAACTGCAGGGTATAAGAAAACTTAATGTTTCTGAACTGTATTTTTAAATGTAATGGTGCTTTAGTGCTTTGCTTCAAAATATGAGGTAAGGTACACTACAGAGTTCTTAAATCCAAAACTTCAGAAGCTACCACCTTCTTTATCGGCCCAAGAGATTAGCAATCTTCAGGAAAGCAAGAGAAACAGGACCTGTCTCATAAACATGTATTCGTATAACTTTTACAATGCAGTATTTAACGGAGACATAAGCCATTCCTCTTCCATCCATCATTCTTGTGCACATGCTACATATTACTAATTCAGGACCTCTGGGACAGTCACATAAATCTGTATAGAGTTGGGGGTCTGGAGTGGGGAGGGGTGTTCGGGTTTTGTGGGATTTGGGAGGGGGGTTAGAAGCATTCTGTGATCCAACATGCCATTGTCGCTCCTTTGGATCTTAACACACATAATACAATTTAAACATATTTTAACAATCTGCATGATAGAACCACTGCTGTAGCATTTGCCATTTAGAACATTAATATGGCAGCTGGTTTAAATTTTAAAAAATTAATAAAAGGGCTTTTTCTACCCTAAGGACCAGAGAGGGGAAAAAAAGATTTTTTTTCCCAATAAAAAGACTAGAAGAAGCAAGGAAAGAAGTTTGAAACAAGAAGATCTCTGAAATTCCTAAAACATGTATCAAAGGAGCCTCTTCTTTTGGGGCCATTTCTGAGAAAATCGAGTAAAATTTACGCTATTTGTAAATATAAAATAAGCAGATCTTGTGAGCATTTTACATTGGTTTTGTCTCTAAATAAAGCCATTAAAATATATTATTCACTTTCTAGGCTTCAACCCTCAACATATTTCTGCAATTCTTTCACAAAGGAGTTTAGAAGTTTCAGATAACTCTTTACCCCTTTAAGTAAAAACTACTTGTGAACTATTACTGAGATTATTTCCAGGAGTAAATCAGTGCATGGAGTGCATGGCTTCCTTTTAATCTCACCTTCCTAGACTTCTACTTACTCTTTTTGTCCTTGTTCAATTGTACATTGTCACACTGTCATAAACCTGAAGAAAAAAGCCCTGACGGCTAATTTACAGAACTACCATTAAAGGAGGTCCCATATGGACAGAGCATGATTAGAAAGTTTTTCAAGTACAGACTTGAAAACATGGAACAGATTCTGGGTACTGAAGTGATGCTGCTTGGAATTTCCAAATTAGGCATATTTGTTACCAAACCAGCAGAAGTAATACTCCAAATCTCAAAGAGATTTTTGCTTAATTGTTCCATGATGTTTTAACTGATTTATACAAAGTATGCAAAACAAAGTCATCCTCCTCTAAACATCAAGCTTTCAATACTTCCACAGTACTGTTCAGGACAAAACATCCAACACACATCTGGATTAACACATCATGCAGTGGGTGAGCAACTGGCTCATGGTTGGACACAAAGGGTTACAGTGAATGGGGTGACATCAGACTGGGGACCTGTCACTACTGGGTTCCACAGGTCTCCATCCTCAGTCCTCTGCTCCTCAACATCTTCATGTTCATGTTAACATCTTCATGTTAATGACTTGGAAGGACTGGAAGGGATACTGAGCAAGTTCACAGATGGTACAGAACTGGGAGGAGCTGTTGACTCCCTCCAAGGAAGGAAGGCCCTGCAGAGAGACTAACTGAACTGCTAAACTGAAATGCCACTCAAGTAGACCAGGTTTTACACATATAAAAAAGGATGGATATTCTTCTATATAAATAATTAAAAATTATTAGTAAATTCCCTTTAAAAATTATTAAAGCAACTTTGAACTATCTGATGTATTAAAATTACAGTGATTTCACGATTATAAGCTGCACCATTTTGACTAAAATTTTGGTCCGAACCCAGAGTGCGGTTTATAATCAGGTGTGGTTTATATATGGACAAAGAACAAAAAGTTGCTGTTTTAGTTTAGACGACAGGTGTCTGCTAAGAAAGGCAGGAGCCTCTCTTTGAAATTATGTAAATCCCCTCCCTCCAGATTATTACAATTTTGAAATCAAGCACCTCTCAGACAAAGATATGGGAATTAGGAATAACAGTTCTTTACTAGGGAAATTAAAATAGAAATACAGTACTACAAAGAAACAAACTCCAAACCCTGACAAAGTCAGAGTACAACCTGACACCCTGTCAGGCAGGGTGTTGGTAGCAGTCCCATTAAATGGTGGTTGCAGTTCTCCTGCAGTTACAGATGTGATTCAGTTGAAGCAGTGCTCCTGTAGAAGGTGCAGTTTCCCTCCGGAGGTCCAGTGGTGATGTGGAGAAATCCGGTTTTCCTCTGGAGTCCAGTGGAGAAAGGGGCTACCTTAGTGTCCCAAAACCTCTGTTTTTATTTTGGTAAGAAACGTTGGACTATTCCCCCTGGTTGGAGCAACTTCCAATGGGATGAAGTAATTTTATCAGTCACACGTGGGACTCAATGGGCCATTAGCAGAAAATGACTCGCTGGAGGAAGGATGGGTTGTGAAAAGATAAAGAACAATGCCCCGCTTGGTTTCAATGGATGGCCCATTAGCAGAATATCTGCTGTTGAGATAAGGATCACTGCCCCCACCCTCAACAGATGGTGATAGAATAGATACCTTTTATCACACTCTGTATTGTAACCCAAGACACTCGGACATGCAGCTTATAATCAGGTGTGGCTTATATATGGACAAAGAACAAAAAGTTGCCGACACCCGGGAGTGCGGTTTATATTCAGGTGCGGCTTATAATCGTGAAATTACTGTAATTAATTCCTTATTGCTGTCCCACAACCCTGAGGAGTAGCTCTGTGGACAGTATTCCCCATAACACCTAAGATTTTTTACTCAAGTATTTCTTGATTACTATGGCTAAGACAGCATCAATCACTACTTCACTCACAAGTGCATCTCTATATACAAACAACAGATCTAGGAGGACTCTTTTCCTAGCTGGTTCCCACAGTACCTATGTCAAAAAGATATCTTTTGTGTGGACTTTAGGAATTTTCTGGGCTTGTTTAGCTCTTCTCCATGATGGCCCCATTTGCAGCTAAGAAATTGAAGTGTCCCTTGAGTATGACTTTATGTGACTGATCTAGAGATTTCCCTTTATTCCTTGTAACATCATCCACCATTGTCATCATCCTGGCTCAATGATCCATTACACACTGGGTAAAGCTCACAGAGGGAATAGACTCTCTCAAAAATGCAGTCAGTGTCCAAGTGGTAATGACACTCTCACAAGTCCCCTGGCCAGGCCTCTTCAGCTACATTAGGTTTGACTCCCCAAGTGGGCTTTTACTCTAGAGGAAAGATGTGGTAGCAATTCCCCCTGCCGACTGAGCAGTGCCTGCTCCATGTCCTGTATGCTCAGGTCAGGGTCAGCTTTTCCCCAGGGAGTGTCTAAGGATGGGTGAATTCTCCATGCAGACACCAGTGAACACAAGGAGGAATATTAGCGATGCCTCTTGCTCAGTTCCTGACCAGTTGGAGCTGCCACCAAGAATTTCTGGGCCCATCTGAAATTGTCACCCTGGCTGTTACAGTGTGAAAGGAGGATGAAAGTCATCTTTGTAGCCACTGTAGTGTGATGACCTATTCTTAAGGGGAAGGAAGCATCTAAGATTTGTAAATGCTTGTGATGGAAAGGAATAACAAAAGCCAGGGGGGGGTCTATAAACAATCAGAAAGTTTTATTAGCTAACTACACAACGAGTGTGGAAATTGGTATATTAGTCCCTGACCTACTATATAAGCAGATGGCAGGGGGTTTTGGATAAAGGGGTAGGGTTAAAGAGAAGAATTATGGAGGGAGAGATTAATTAAAGAAAGAGAGAAATACAAATGCAAATAAAGAAGAAGACAAAGATAAAAAGAACACTTGTCCTGGTTCCAGTGTTTATCCAGTTAATGGGATGTCAATCCTGGCTGCAGTACCAATCCAGGTGATAATCCTGGGTTCAGCATCAACCCAGCTGTGCTGGTCTGGTCTATGAGATGTCCAGAGTCCTGAGGGCACTTCCCAGGCTTGGAAGATACTTTTTAATTGACAGGTTCCTCTGCCCTAAAGACAAGTTTCCCACTTTCTATGCCAATTAATTACCATGTACAGTCCTTTCTTTCAGGGAAAGACTTCCTGGAAATGAGTCAGAGGACTTTGGTGGTTTTTGGTGGTCGTAATCCCACTCTACATTCCACGCCCTCTTCTGGGATTCACTCCTGTTCTTATGCTGTACTGTTCTGTGGCTCTTTCTAAAGAAAAGTGCTGCCCTATTTCTTCCTGCCCCCTCCTTCCCCAGCCAAATCTTGGCCTTTCTCACAGTACGTTAATACCAGAAGTTCTTGGTTATTACCAACAGACCTTGGTTGGCTCCACTGTTGTCCAATTATCAGAGTTAGAGACACACCCATTGGTCCCTCATATTCTGGGAATCAAGAGCTCAAAATGTCTCACTTTGGAATGTTCTTCATAGTCACAACCATAGTGGGCTTTAGTCATAGTACAGTAATTTCACGATTACAAGCCGCACCTGATTATAAGCCGCTCTGTTGTTCGCAGCGAGGACCTGCATTGCCAAATAGTAACAGAATCACAGGATCACGGGGTTCACTGGTTCGGCTCAGGGCCGGGTGGGCTGGGCCCGCTCAGGGCTGCCGCTGCCGCTCAGTGGGGCTGCTCGGGGCCGGCCGCTGCTGCCACCACCGCTGGGCTCACTCGCCCCGGCCCAGCGCTGCCCCGCGATAGGTGGGGACAGAGCCCGCTGGCACCCGCAGCAGCAGTGGCAGGCAGGGATGGAGCCTGCTGGCACCCACGGCGGCGGCAGCAGGCAGGGAAGGAGCCCCCCCCGCTCTCGCGGCGGCAGGCAGGAACGGAGCCCACCCCCTCCCACCGCACCGGTGGGAACGGGGCACAGAGACCCCGCCTCCCCCCCGGCCCACGGGGCCAGCAGCAGGAGGCCAGCACCGAGCCCACCTCCACCCACCATACAACAGAGTAACCAATTTCTAACAATTGCGCAATCTCAGGTTTTACTGGCAGGTGCTCAGCTTGGCACCCTGGCTGGCACTTCCAGGGTTGGAAATTTCCGAACTTTTTTCATATATTAACCTGAGTGTAAGTCGCATTTCCGGGGTGGGAGCAAAATTTTAGTCAAAATGGTGTGGCTTATAATCATGAAATTACTGTAATTTTACATTGTTCAGGTCTTTTCTCTGTAACTTCATTTGAAGGTTTGTCAACAAAAATATTATCCCACTTGGATTCTTAGCCAGAAAGAAAAACAAGTTTCCAAGGCTGTTCCTTAAAAAAATGGTGCTAGCTAGCCACCTGTTAGTTCCTGGGAACAAATAATTTTTCTGATACATTCAAACGGGGCTTAGTACAAGTGGAGTTTGTGAAGGTCAAGGCCTAATGAGCATTTCTCAGATCACAGCCAGGGGCAGTGGGACTGCATCACCACAATCCACCCTGCACTGAAAGTCAGTTTCTCTGGGCCTCCGCACCATAGTCATCACTGGATGCTGTGCTGGGGAGACTGTCAAGATGACATTGCTGCTGGTGCTGCTGCTGGCAGAGTGCTGTTGCACAGCGTTTTACCTTCTCTCTCTCTATGCCACATTCTCCTCTATTTGTCCCAGCACTATGAGGTGGTTTTCTGCAATTTCCTGCAAGCCCACAAGCACAGCTCTGTCCATGAACACCTCTTTCAGTGGCCATTGAGCAGCACACTTGTGAGCCAATGCTGAAGATCCTGGTACTCACTCATCACCTGGAAGAGGGTAGCCAGATACCGTGCCGAGTGATGGAAGAGATTGGGTGGTTCGGCTGATGCAATGTCCAGGGGCAAGCTGATTTTGGGAGGAAATCTCTTGTTGCCTAAGACGAAGTGGTTAAGGTGTTTCTCCTCCAGGCAGCAGGCAGGTTCCTATTGATGTCCCCCAGGTACTGCAAAAAATACCTCCCATGCTACTGTGCCACAGGGACAGTGTTCAGGAGGTGCATGACAATGGTCTTCATGGTGTAGGTGGAAAAGCCTATGCTCAGCTGAACACAGGTGAAGAACTGCAAGCATCTCAGGTCCAAGCTGTCGGTGGGGGGCTGCCTGGCAATGTGACATCCCCTTATTTTTCTTACCATTTCATTTTTTTAGCAATCTCTCAACAGGCTGTGTTTTTTCCTTCCTTCTATGATTTCAGGATGTTATTAGGAGTAATTTTAGCAAGTTTAGTCCATTTCCCTGCACTTCTTGTCACTTGGGGCCATTTTATCATGGTCACCCCATTTCCAAATTTCTGGGGTTTTTTTAATTGCATTTCATTTCATCATATCTCTTCTCCAGAGGGTTTGTCAGTCTTTGTCCTGCAATTTCAGGATTTCATTCCCTTTCCTGAAAGGAAGCATTTCTTGCTAAAATTACTCCAAGAAAGTTCATGAAATCACAGAAAAAAAGGAAAAATAATAGCAGTTGTGAGGTTGCTAAAAAATTATATGATTAGAAAAATTGAAGGCAGATTCCAAAACCAGGTGAAAACATTAAAAGTGAATGGGATGACAAGAAGTGCAGTGAAATGGACCAAAACTTGCTACAATTACTCCAAACAATATCCTGAAATCACAGAAGAAAGGGAAAAATACAGCCTGTTGAGACGTCACTGAAAAAATGCAATGGTTAAAAAAAAAAACAGGAAAATTCTGAATCCAAGTGAAAACACTGAAAGTGAATGGGATGACAAGAAGTGCATGGAAATAAACCAAAACTTGCTAAAATTACTCCAGTTCTGGAAAGTCCCTGCATGTCCATGTGGATTTTGCTAAGTTGCAAGGCCAGACTGTGAAGGAAGAATCCCAGTAGACAAGAAATGCCCTCTTGCTCTGGGGCCTTCCATGGCACCAGCAGCACAAGTGAGAGCCCTTCCTTAGCCTTTGCCTTCAGCAAGGTGCTAGTTTGGGCAAACCCTGAATTACCTGTGAAAGCAGCTCAGATTTACACTGGCTGGCCTGAAGGAGGGATGCCAGAAGAATGACAAGCTCAACAAGGGGCTTGTGCAATCCAGTTTAGGCTACAGCTTTCTGCCATTGTGTCTCTGGAGCCTTGGAGGGGAAAGCTGCATGGCTTGCAGTGACCTTCACCAGCTCTCCTGCTAATGGCACTGGGTACCCCAAGGCTGTTTGGTCTCAGCACAGGCAAGAGCAGTAAGAAACTCTCACCTGGATTTGGAGACCCCTCAGATGAGCAAGGACAAGGAGTGTGCAAAGAGAACATCAGCACTGCACAGAAGCTTCTCTCATCCATCAGTCATAGAAAATTCAAACATCACTGTTTGGGTTTGGGGTTTGTGTTGCCTTTGGTTTGCAGCCTTTCCCCCACAGGAAAACCTGTGACATTTTCAATGCTGGCAACCTGGATTTGAGTGGTCCCCTTTCGGTGCTGCCTAGATGGAACTCAAAATTGTGCCTTTGCCCCTCTCTTTCCTCTGTTACCATGTGTCAGTCCAAGGGCTTGATGGGTAACAGGGTTTCTCTTTCCTCACCTTGTGTTAGGAGCTGGGAGAGATGCCAACCTCCCCTTCCCTGCCCCAGTTTGACCCTAAAAGGGTTCTGCAGTAGGGCAAGGTGGCATGCTGCCAGTGGCTCATCTGCCAGCCCTGGTGCAAGCTGACAGGGAAGGCTCATCTGCATGGTTTGAGTTAGCCCACAGCTGCCAGCACCTGGGCTGTGTCCCACTCCACACTGATCCTGCCATAAGTCAGAGGGCACAGATCTGTCACTGACAAATCCACCTCATAACCATGTCCCCAAGGGCCACATCCACACATTCCTGAAGTGCCTCAAGGAATGACAATTGCACCAATTCCATGGGCAGCCTGTGCCAGTGCTTGCCAAACTTAGGAGAAAGTTTTCCCTAACACCCAATCTAAGCTCCCGTGGCATAACACTTAATCTAAGCTCCCATGGCAGAACTTGAAGCCATTCCCATCTTGTCCTTTCTGTTGTTTCCTGGGAGAAGAGCCTGACCTGTACCAGCCCAACCATCCTGTCTGGGAGTTGCAGAGAGTGGGAAGATACCTCTGGGCTGCTGACAGTGACTGCAGTCCCATGTCCCCCTGTCATTGTGCCTGGCACTTCTGTCCCCGCTGCCAGAGCCCTGCCCCTGGGCAGAGCTGTTCCCTCCCCAGGCACAGCTCAATGGGTGCTCTGGCCTGGCCTGGTCCCAGAGCAGGGTGCCCTTGCGGGTGGCCCCAGGGTGGCCGCGTGTCCCCAGTCGGCTGTGCCTGGGCAGCTGCCTCAGCTGTGAGGGATGCAGAGCTGTGGGAGCCCACGGTTTTGTGCTGCCTGCACTTCAGAGCTCCAGTTCCAGCTGCCAGGGCCTCGGAGCCCGTCCTGTGCCCTCCTGCCCCAAAGGCTGTGCCAGGCCCCGCTTGCTGTCCTCATGGTGGCACTCCTGTCCCCAGGGCTCTGCCAGGGCTTCTCCAGGAACACCTTCCTGCAGCCTTTCAGTCGCTGCCCAGGCCCAGCACAGACCAGCAGAGGGGCTGTTTGCAAGGGCCTGCAGGGACAGCACCAGGGCCAGTGGCTTCCCAGTGCCACAGGGAGGACTGCAGATGTGCAGGAAATTCTGGCCTCTGAGGCTGGTAAGGTCCTTGCCCATGCTGCCCACAGAAGCTGTGGTTGCCCCATCCTGGCAGTGCTCCAGGTCAGGCTGGGTGGGGCTTGGAGCATCTTGGCCTAGTGGAAAGGGCAAAGTTAAAGGACCTGCCAAGAGATCCAGTTCCTGGGAGTAAAATGGCAAGATGGACGGCACCAGATCCCCACTGAGGTCATCAATAAGATCACCGCAATGTCTCCACCAACCAGCAAGAAGGAAACAAAAGCTTTCCTAGGTGCCATAGGCTTTTGGAGAATGCACATTCCTGAGTACAGCCAGATTGTGAACCCTCTCTACCTGGTCACCCGTAAGAAGAACGATTTCCACTGGGGTGCTGAGTAGCAGCAAGCCTTTGCCCAGAACAAGCAGGAGATCGCTCATGCAGTGGCCCTTGGCCCAGTCAGGACGGGACCAGAAATCAAGAATGTGCTTTATTCTGCAGCCAGGAACCATGGCTTGTCTTGGAGCCTTTGGCAGAAAGTGCCTGGGGAAACTCGAGGCCGACCTCTGGGATTCTGGAGCCGAAGCTACAGAGGGTCTGAAGCCAATTACACTCCCACAGAAAAGGAGATCATGGCTGCCTGTGAGGGAGTCCAAGCTACCTCAGAGGTGATTGGGACAGAAGCACAACTCCTCCTGGTACCCCGACTACCAGTGCTGGGGTGGATGTTCAAAGGAAAGGTTCCCTCTACCCACCATGCCACCGACGCCACATGGAGCAAGTGGATTGCCCTCATCACGCAACGCGCCAGCATCGGAAACCCAAATCGCCCTGGGATTTTGGAGATAATTACCAACTGGCCAGAAGGTAAAAATTTTGGTCTCGCCGATGACAAGGAACAAGAACAAGTGAGTCGCACTGAGGAAACCCCACTGTATAACCAACTGTCAGCAGATGAAACATGCTACGCTCTTTTCACCGATAGCTCCTGCCGCATCGTGGGGATAAACCAGAAGTGGAAAGCAGCCGTATGGAACCCCACACGACAGGTTGCACAAGCTACCGAAGGAGAAGGTGGACCAAGTCAATTTGCTGAACCCAAAGCTGTTCAGCTGGCCCTGGACATTGCTGAAAAAGAGAAGTGGTCAAAGCTCTACCTTTATACTGACTCATGGATGGTAGCCAATGCTCTGTGGGGTTGGCTGGAAAGGTGGAAAAAGGCAAACTGGCAACGTAGGGGAAAACCAGTCTGGGCTGTTGATGAGTGGAAAGACATTGCCACCCGGGTAGAGAAGCAACCTGTGAAAGTTCGTCATGTGGATGCCCATGTCCCCAAGAGTCGGGCTAATGAAGAGCACCAACACAACGAGCAGGTTGATCAGGCCTCAAAAATAGAGGTGTCAAAAATAAACTAAGATTGGCAACACAAGGGAGAATTGTTCCTGGCTCGATGGGCCCATGACACCTCAGGTCATCAGGGCAGAGATGCCACGTATAAGTGGGCACGAGACCGAGGGGCGGATCTAACCATGGACAGTATCTCTCAAGTTATCCATGACTGTGAGACGTGCGCTGCCATCAAACAGGCCAAGCGGGTGAAGCCCCTCTGGTATGGTGGGCGTTGGTCCAAATATAAGTACGGGGAGGCCTGGTAGATAGACTACATCACACTGCCTCAGACCCGCCAAGGCAAGTGCTACGTGCTGACCATGGTGGAAGCCACCACCGGATGGTTGGAGACCTACCCTGTGCCTCACGCCACTGCTCGGAACACCATCCTGGACCTTGAGAAACAGGTCCTTTGGAGGCATGGCACTCCTGAGAGAACTGAGTCAGACAACGGGACTCATTTCAAGAACAGTCTCATAAACAGTTGAGCTAGGGAACATGGCATTGAGTGGGTGTACCACATCCCCTACCATGCACCAGCACCTGGGAAGGTCGAACGGTGCAATGGCCTGCTTAAAACCACCTTGAAGGCACTTGGTGGGGGGACTTTCAAGAACTGGGAGAGTAATCTACCAAAGGCCACACGGTTAGTGAATACCGGAGGCTCCACTAACCGAGCAGGCCCTGCCCAATCTGAGCTCTTGGGAACACCAGATGGGGATAAGGTTCCAGTGGTACACATGAGAGGTATGCTAGGGAAAACTGTTGGGGTGAACTCTGCCTCCAGCAAAGACAATCCTGTCCGTGGGGTGGTTTTTGCTCAAGGACCAGGCTGTACCTGGTGGGTGATGCAAAAGGATGGAGAAACCCAATGCATACCCCAAGGAGACCTTGTTCTAGGGTGAACTATCTATGATACTGTGTCTGTAACTGCATGTATGTATGTAATTTAAAGGTTCTAATTTAATGTAGTATGTTAGCATGGAAAAAATTTGGGGTGGATAATGTTGTGGGCTGGCAAGGTTTAGAAATTTTTCCCATTATTATGTTAAGCTACCCAGGGTGGCTCCCCTATTAGCCGTTAAGAGCTGAAGACAAAGGAATGGCCGGAGCAGCCTGATGGCTCCATTAGGGAAAGGTGGAGTCCTGCTTTTGTCCTTCGGCGTGAGTAGGAGAACACTCGCAGCTCGCCGGTGGAGGAGAGAGATTGTTTCTTCTCCGTGTTTCTTCCCCGCTGGACTCGGACTGCAAAAGCTTCCTGCTTCCTCTGAACAACTGGGAACTGGGACACCCACGGTGAGCAGAGTTCTTTCCTCACCTTTTCTTCTACCTGGGACGGCGCTGCCGCCTCGCCCCGCTGCTCCTGCAGCAGTCGCCACTGAGAGGCTGCCCTGCCCTGCTTCCATCTCGACTGTGTGGATGAGGAGAGCCATCGGTGACTGGAAAAAGGGACTGAGACTGTTTCGCTCTGTTCTGTCACTGGGTTTTTTTTTGTTCTCTTTCATATAGCTGATGCTGGTTTTGTTTGTCTAGTAAATATATCAGTAAAGAACTATTATTCCCAACCTATACCTTTTTTGCCTGAGAGTTCCTGAATTTCCTTTTCCTGGCAATACTGTCCCCTTAAACCAGGACAGATGGGTTGTGAAAAGATAAAGAATAAATGCTCTGCCTGGTTTCAATGGATGGTCCATTAGCAGAATATCTCCTGCAGAGATAAGGATCACTGCCCCCAACCTCAAAAGATGATGACAGAATAGACACCTTTTATCTGTATTGTAACCCAAGACACCCGGACATGCGGCTTATAATCAGGTGTGGGTTATATATGGACAAAGAACGAAAAGTTGTCGACACACAGAAGTGCAGCTTATAATCAGGTGCGTCTTATAATCGTGAAATTACTGTACTCACTACTGGTATAGAAAAGGTTACCTCATTTTTACCAAGTCTGCAGTTGATGAGACATGAATTCATCTGAGATTAGCTCAGTTAGTTAGAGCAGAGTACTAATAACACAAGGTTGTGGCTTTAACCCCTGTATAGGCCATTTACTTAAGCAAAAAATTACACTGCACTGTTAATCCATTATTTCAATTATCTCAACTGGATTTGCTTTTGATACCGAATGATAACCAAGCTGTATTTCATGCCTGACAAAAAAAAATTGCATCTTGATGGTATTTTGAAGATGTGGAATATTGCCTAGAAATTCTATATTAAGTAGCTGTGGGACAAGTGAAAAGATTAAGGAGACTAGAATTAAAGAAAACACAACTAAGCAATTTAGAACCACTTTCTGACCTGACTAAAGAAAAGAAGAAACTAAGCAAGAGAAAGATGAACAAAGTCTGTGATTTTCAGATTTTAAGACTCTGGAAAAAATTGCACAAATCCAAAGTTCTCTGAATAAAGCACTATTGACAGTAGACTTCAACTTGTACTATCTCCTACAGTGAAAGGCAGAAAAAACAATCTAAAAATGCACTTCAACATTTTTAGGTAACAGGCTTTTCAAATTGCTCAGACAGTAACATTTTTTAATTTGAAAAGTTTTCACTTAGTCTATTCTTCCACTTGACCACACTCAAAAGATAATTTCAGTAGATTATCATGCCTTTCTGATTTCCTGCTTGCCTATTATTTTCTTTCTTCCTAGGAAATACCAGCTCTGATGAAGATATGCCACCATAAAAACCTGAGATAGATTTAAAAATCAACTCCAAATTACAGTAATTTCACAACCATAAGGTGCATCGGACTATAGGGCACACCCCCCGGGAGTTGGCAAAATTTGCAACTTGGTAGATCATATAAGACGCACTGGACTATAGGGCGCACTTTTTTTTTGCAGCGAGGCTCCGCCCCCAGCTCCTTCCATGCGGTTGCTGGCCGAGGCCCCGCCTCAACCCAGCAGCCATGAACCCCCAGGCCCGCCCGGACCTGACAGGGGCCGTGCCGCAGGCTCCCAGGCCCGCCTGGACCCGACAGGGGAGGTGCCGCAGGCTCCCGGGCCCGCCTGGACTCGACAGGGGCGGCGCCGCGGGCCCCCGGGTGCGCCCTCACTCAGCAGCCATGGGCCCCCGGGCCCACCGGGACCCGACAGGGGCGGCACCGCAGGACCCTGGGCCCGCCTCCACCCTGTAGGGTCGGTGCCGCGGGCCCCCAGGCCTGCCCTCACTTGACAGCCATGGGCCCCCAGGCCCACCTGGACCTGACAGGGGCAGTGCCACGGGCCCCTGGGCCCGCCTCCACCCGGCAGGGTCGGTGCTGCGGGCCCCTGGGCCTGCCCTCACTCAGCAGCCATGGGCCCCTGGGCCTGTCCAGACCCAGGAGGGGTGGCACCGTGGGCCCCCGGGCCTGCCTCCACCCGGCAGCCGTGGGCCCCCGGGCCCACCCGGACCCAACAGGGGCATTGCCACAGGGCCCTGGGCCCGCCTCCACCCGGCAGGGTCGGTGCTGCGGGCCCCTGGGCCTGCCCTCACTCAGCAGCCATAGGCCCCTGGGCCCGCCCAGACCCAGGAGGGGTGGTGCCGTGGGCCCCTGGGCCCGCCCCCACCTGGCAGCCATGGGCTCCCGGGCCCGCCCGGACCTGACAGGGGCGGTGCCGTGGGCCCCCGGGCGTGCCTCCACCCAGCTGCCGCAGCACTGCCGGCTCCCCCCACGGCTCACGGCTCACACTCCCGGGGTGGCAAATGTCACAACTTTGTACATCATATAAGGCGCACTGGACTATAAGGCGCACTTCCGGGTTTGGGGGAAAATTTTAGTCAAAAGGGTGTGCCTTATAGTCGAGAAATTACTGTACACATTCTAAGGCAAGAATCTATGCAATGATTCATTTTTTCCTGCATAAAGCAAGAGGCGAACTGCCCTAAATTACTGTCCATTTAAAGTCTAGCAACTGTATCAGGAAAAAAATACAATTACTAAAGAAACTCTTTGAGGGTTTGAATGCATAGTAGCTCACGGCAAAAATTGTAATGAAAATGCATTTAGTTTACTCTCAATTTTTCTGATTTCAAATTCTAGCTGTATGATTTTCTACAACTTTCATTCCTAAACTAGTTATCCACTACATTGTGAAAACTGGAAAAATCTGCATTTGTGAATTTCTTTGCATCCTAGACAACAAAAAAGAATTGTTTCAAATTCTTTAATCTATGTCCTAACTCTTCTTCGCACCACAACGATTTTTTTATTATGACGTTTAAAGATCATACTGTAATATAATAAGCTAAGAGATTTACATCAAACACAAATTTCATACTTTAATTCAGAACTGTTCTTTTCATTATTTTAGAAACAATTATTTCTTATTAGCAACTCATGTAATGGCAGTTCTTTCACATCTAAAATAATGTCTTTTGTTCTGTATTTATTGATTTCAAATATTTCACCTGAAGAAAACGTGTTTTGATAGAAGAAAATATATGAACAGTTAGGAATGAAACCTAGGATGCATGAAATTCTCATCTTTTAATTAAAAGAATAATATATTTTCTGTGTCAAATACAAGTTACTTTTGTGGACTTGCCAAATACAGAAGTTATTCTCCAACTCTTCAGATGCTGAAGACTCTCTCAACAACCTATTTTATCCCTCCCGTCTCTTATTTATCTTCTCCTTTTCTTCAAGCAGTTTTTAAAAGAGCTTGTCAAATCTGCTTTATAGCTTAGATGAGGAAACAAAGGGCAAGAAACATCATTAAGTACCAATCTCCTAGTTTTAACAGCCTGGGCGCAGGGATATTAGAATCCAGAACTCAAAACGATGATCTAACCTTACAGTTATGACTTCCTTTTTTAATTTTTTTAATGGGGTCTAAAATTTATACATGTTTGAACGGGGGTAGGGGGGTGAAAGTTAATCCTGGTTGCCATGTCACTCTACAAATCAAAAGCAAGCAATCCATTACAGATAGTTTTGAAGGCAACAGTACTACAGTGATATTCCTGATGGATTTAGAAATTATGGTCTGTGCAACTTCACAGGCATTAAGCATGAAAATAAAGCCATTAGATCTTCTCAACAAATGGAGTCACTATTGAAGGATATATTTTTTTCCTGCTCACAGTTGGGTTTTTATTTTTCCAAATTGGAAACACACCACACAGAGGAAGTAATAACGTAGTAGGGAAGTATTCAAAGCCAAATTTTTATTCACATCTATTATCTTTTACATTTTGAAGTAGTGCCTTTGTACATCCATCTGTAAATGTTTATCACATAGGCATTCAAACCCCTTCCTTCATTAAACCATTCTATAGGAACACTAATATACTTTTGTTATATCTTTGAGCAAAGGGGAAAAGAAATATGAAATGGATGGTTTTTCATTCATCTTCCAAATTCAAAATCTGTATTCCTTTTTCTAATCCTCAAAACTCAGAAAAATACATATATTTTTAGTTTCAATTTTACCACTATAATATTAAGTGCAAACAAAAAAGCTTCCTCCAATAAGAATTTGAATGGTTTCAGGAGTATTTGAGTTTGATTTCCTCCATTTTAATCCTATTAAAATTAATTGCACATCCTCAGATTAAAAAAGAAACTACCATCTATAGATGGCCAGTAGATGACAGACTGCAATTTTAAGAAAAATGGGATCTTTCCAGTCACAAAGTTAATTTGTTTATGCTTCAAATTAGTGTCCATCAACACACTTCATGCCTGTCTTAGGTTACAGTACAGGGTGTGATAAAAGGTCTGTTCTATCACCATCTGTTGAGAGTGGGGGCAGTGATCCTTATCTCCGTGGGAGATGTTCTCCTAACGGGCCATCCATTGAAACCAGGCAGGGCATTGTTCTTTATCTTTTCACAACTCATCCTTCCTCCAGAGAAATATCTTCTGCTAATGGCCATTGAGTCCCACTGTGTGACTGATAAAATTACTTCATCCCATTAGAAGTTGCTCCAGCCAGAGAAAAGGACCCAACATTTTCTCACCAAGATAAAACAAATGTTTTGGGACACTAAGGCAACCCCTTCTCCACTGGACTCCAAAAAGAAGCTGGATTTTCTCCACATTACCACTAGACCTCTGGAAAGAAACTGCACCTTCTACAGGAACACTGCTTCAACTGAACCACATCTGTCACTACAAAAGGACTACAGCCACCATTTAATCGAACTGCTACCAACACCCTGCCTGATGGAGTGTCAGATTGTACTCTGACTTTGTCAGGGCTTGGGGTCTGTTTCTTTGTAGCATTGTATTTCTATTTTAATTTCCCTAGTAAAGAACTGTTATTCCTAATTCCCATATCTTTGCCTGAGAGTTGTTTGATTTCAAAATTATAATAATTTGTAAGGAGGAAGTTTACATTCACTATTTCAAAGAGAGGTTCCTGCCTTTCTTAGCAGACACCTGTCCTCTAAACTAGGACAGATTTTGGTGCCCAACGTGGGACTCGAGGGCATCAAGAGATAACAGGAATAACAGTTCTTGAGTCACCTAATTTTTTGTGTACTGATAAAGAAACCTCATTAAGTGGCAATATGTTGTCTAGTTTATCCTGGTTTGGATGGTACGTGGTTGTGGCTGTATTTCTCCTATTTGCAAGCCCTTATCTAAACATGGGCCCTATAACAAAGGCAACTGTAGCTGGTATCCAGTTTGCTTTATGGGTTAACAAAGTGAAGAATTCAGGGATTTTTAACTTCCTTTGGAAGGCAGGTACATGGCTTCAGGGCTATCACACACTCACTGAATATTTTTGGAGTTACTCTAATAATGGTACTTACTATGAGGGAATGACACCAGGAGAAATTTTCTCCCAACCTTTCACCCAGATTTTTGCGTCTAACCCACCACTTTTTGAAGGGTTCAAACCTCCTCTAAATGCTAATGATATACAGTGGCTAGTGTTACTGATAGTCTTGTCCTACTTAACGTTTAGAGATAAGGGGGGATTGAGCTGGATAACAACCCTGATATCTACTCCAGGAAACAGGGATGGTGCTGCAGACATTGACCCTGCCCCAGAGACTAGGGATGCTGCCCCAGAGCCTGACCCTGCCCCACAGCCAACCTCAAAAAGGAACCATCCGGAGTGGGTGGGCGTTCTAGTGAAGCAGATGAGTAAAATGAGCCAGATGATGGAAGAGTACCTTTCCCCATCTGGTGAGAGACCCTCCCCCTGCCCTAAAAAGGGAAAACGCAGTGATGTTGCAGTGGAACCTTCTAACGTTACGTCTGTCCAGGTTCCAACTAAACCACAGGGGCACTCGCAGCCAGTAGCAGTTGCCCCTGTGGAAACTAGAAAGTCTAAAACAAAAACAAAGCACCTAGACAATAAAGATAATAAAAGAGGGCCCTCACAACCAGCAGGGGAACCAGAGGTTGAGATTGTCACTGAGTCCCTGTTGTATGAAAGTCTCCGTAATCTCCGAAAAGACATTGTACAACGAGACCGGGAGGCTTTTACAACTCGGTTACTTCGGGTCTGGGACCTTATGTGTGCAGGTGTGCAACTGGATGGTACCAAGGCAAGGAATTTGGGACCTTTCACCCAGGACTCAGGTGTAGATCATGTATTCGTAAGAAAGACAGGCCCATTTTCCCTCTAGGAGCAGCTTTTAATGAGTGTGAGAGAGAGGTTCGTCCACAGGGAAAGAATACAGGAACATCACCATAGAATGCGCTGGAAGACCCTTGAGGAAGGGATCCAACAGCTGAGGAAAGTGGCAGTACTGGAGGTACTTTTTAGGATGGGTGGACAGCATGACAATGACCCTGACAAGGTGAGGTGCACAGGGTAGATGCTGTGCAATCTGGCAAATCTGGGACCATCTCAATACACCACATTAATTGGAACGATTAATGCTGACAACAACCAAGAAACAGTGAGTTCTGTTGCTAACAAGCTCAGAAATTTTGAGAGCATGATCAATGGCCCAATGCAGGCTCATGTCTCTGCTGTGGTTAAGGAACTCAAAGAGGAGTTTAAGGAGGAGATGAGGGAAATAAGGGAGGAAGTAAGGAACATCAATGCAGCACCAGTGCGAGTCACAGGCCCCAAAGTCAGAGACCAACGCAATGCCACCGAGCTAGGGAGAGAGGGTACACCCCACAAGCTGATCTGTGGTACTTTTTGCGTGACCATGGGGAGAACATGGGAAAATGGGATGGGAAACCCACTTCTGTCCTGGCAGCACAGGTGCGTCAACTCAGGGAAGGAAACACTAACCAAGGAAGGTCTACTAAAGTGAAGGTAGCCTCAACCTCCCATAATCAAGGTGCAGGGTATTACAGAAGAGAGGATAATCTGTCTGACCCACTTGAAGGAACCTCTACTATGCATGCCCAAGAAGGAAATAACCAGTGCTAGAGGGGTCCTGCCTCTAGCCAGGGAGAGGCATGGGATAACAGGGTCTATTAGATGGTGTGGGTCCGATGGCCTGGCACATCAGAACCACAAGAATATAGGGTACTAGTTGATACTAGTTCACAATGCACTCTAATACCATCAGAACATGTGGGGGAAGAGCGTGTTTCCATTGTTGGGGTGACGGAGGGATCACAGGAATTGACTTTGCTGGAAGTTGAGGTGAGCTTGACTGGGAAAAGGTGGCAGAAACATCCAGTTGTGACTGGCCCAGAGGCACCGTACATTTTAGGCACAGACTTCCTCCGGAGCGGCTATTACAAAGACCCAAAGGGATACAGATGGGTTTTTGGAATAGCTGCTGTAGCAGCAGAGGGCATTAAGCAGTTGAACACTTTACCTGGACTGTCAGAAAACCCATCTGCAGTGGGACTCCTGAAGGTGGAAGAGCAACAAGTGCCAGTTGCCACCTCGACAGTTCACCGCCAGCAGTACCGGACAAATCAAGATGCCGTGATCCCCATCCACAAGATGATCCGTGAGCTGGAGAGCCAAGGGGTGGTCAGCAAAACCCACTCACCCTTCAACAGCCCCATCTGGCCCGTGCGCAAGTCTGATGGAGAATGGAGATTGACTGTGGACTATCGTGCGTTGAACAAAGTGACTCCACCACTGAGCGCTGCCGTGCCGGACATGCTGGAACTCAGTACAAGTTGGAGTCCAAAGCATCAAGGTGGTATGCCACCATTGACGTTGTCAACGCCTTTTTCTCCATTCCTCTAGTAGCAGAGTGTAGGCCTCAGTTTGCTTTCACCTGGAGGGGCGTGCAGGACACCTGGAATCGTCTGTCCCAGGGGTGGAAACACAGCCCCACGATCTGCCATGGACTGATCCAGGCTGCACTGGAAAAGGGTGAAGCTCCAGAACACCCTCAATACATCGATGACATCATTGTGTAGGGGAACACAGTAGTGGAGGTATTTGAAAAAGGAGAGAAAATCATCCAGATTCTGCTGGGAGTCGGCTTTGCCATTAAAAAGAGCAAAGTCAAAGGACCTGCCCGAGAAATCCAGTTCCTGGGAGTAAAGTGGCAAGATGGACGGCACCAGATCCCCACTGAAGTCATCAATAAGATCACCGCGATGTCTCCATCAACCAGCAAGAAGGAAACACAAGCTTTCCTAGGTGCCATAGGCTTTTGGAGAATGCACATTCCTGAGTACAGTCAGATTGTGAGCCCTCTCTACCTGGTCACCCGCAAGAAAAATGATTTCCACTGGGGTGCTGAGCAGCAGCAAGCCTTTGCCCAGATCAAGCAGGAGATCGCTCATGCGGTAGATCTTGGCCCATCAGGACGGGACCAGAAGTGAAGAATGTGCTTTATTCTGCAGCCAGGAACCATGGTTTGTCCTGGAGCCTTTGGAAGAAGGTGCCTGGAAAGACTCAAGGCCGACCTCTGAAATTCTGGAGCTGGAGCTATAGAGGGTCTGAAAACAACTACATTCCCACAGAGAAGGAGATCATGGCTGCCTGTGAGGGAGTCCAAGCTACCTCAGAGGTGATTGGAACGGAAGTACAACTCCTCCTGGCACCCTGACTACCAGTGCTGGGGTGGATGTTCAAAGGAAAGGTTCCCTCTACCCACCACGCCACTGACGCCACATGGAGCAAGTGGATTGCCCTCATCATGCAACGCACCCGTATTGGAAACCCAAATCACCCTGGGATTTTGGAGATAATTACGAACTGGCCAGAAGGTGAAAATTTTGGTCTCAATGACGAAGAGGAGCAGGAACAAGTGACCCGGGATAAGAAAGTCCTGCCATATAACCAACTGCCAGCAGATGAAACATGCTACGCTCTTTTCACCGATAGTTCCTGCCGCATCGTGGGGATAAACCAGAAGTGGAAAGCAGCCATATGGAGCCCCACACGACAGGTTGCACAAGCTACCGAAAGAGAAGGTGGATCAAATCAACTTGCTGAACTCAAAGCAGTTCAGTTGGCCCTGGACATTGCTGAAAAAGAGAAGTAGCCAAAGCTCTACCTTTATACTGACTCGTGGATGGTAGCCAATGCTCTGTGGGGTTGGTTGAAAAAGTGGAAAAAGGCAAACTGGCAACATAAGGGAAAAACAATCTGGGCTGTTGATGAGTGGAAAGACATTGCCACCCGGGTAGAGAAGCAACCTGTGAAAGTTCGTCATGTAGATGTCCATGTCCCCAAGAGTCGGGCTAATGAAGAGCACCAACACAACGAGCAGGTTGATCAGGCCTCAAAAATAGAGGTGTCAAAAATAAACTAAGATTGGCAACACAAGGGAGAATTGTTCCTGGCTCGATGGGCCCATGACACCTCAGGTCATCAAGGCAGAGATACCACATATAAGTGGGCACGAGACTGAGGGGTGGATCTAACCATGGACAGTATCTCTCAAGTTATCCATGACTATAAGACGTGCGCTGCCATCAAACAGGCCAAGCGGGTGAAACCCCTCTGGTATGGTGAGTGTTAGTCTAAATATAAGTACGGGGAGGCCTGGCAGATAGACTACATCACACTGCCTCAGACCCGCCAAGGCAAGCGCTACGTGCTGACCATGGTGGAAGCCACCACCGGATGGTTGGAGACCGACCCTGTGCTTCACACCACTGCTCAGAACACCATCCTGGGCCTTGAGAAACAGGTCCTTTGGACGTACAGTACCCCTGAGAAAATTAAGTCAGATAATGGAACTCATTTCAAAAACAGCCTTATCAACACCTGGGCCAGAAAATATGGCATTGAATAAATAGAGCATATCCATTACCATCCATCAGCTGTCAGGAAAGTTGAACGGTGCAATGGGTTGCTTAAGACCATACTAAAAACACTTGGTGAAAAAACTTTCAAGAACTGGGAAACGAACTTAGCAAAAGTCACCTGAATAGTCAACATCCGAGGGTCCGTAAATTGAGCTGGTCCTACCCATTCTGAACCCTTGCACACAGTGGATGGAGATAAGGTCCCTGTAGTATGCATAAAAGGTATTTTAAGTAAGACTGTTTAGATTAGTCCCACCAGGGGCAAGCACAAACCCATCCGTGAGATTGTTTTTGCTCAAGGACCTGGTTACACTTGGTAGGTAATGCAGAAAGATAAAGAAAACAGGGAAACCTAATCTTAAGTGAGAACAGTGTGTAAGGTGTTATGCAAACGGTAATAGAATAAGGGGTGGATAATGTCTTAGGTTACAGTACAGGGTGTGATAAAAGGTCTGTTCTATCACCATCTGTTGAGAGTGGGGGCAGTGATCCTTATCTCCGTGGGAGATGTTCTCCTAACGGGCCATCCATTGAAACCAGGTAGGGCATTGTTCTTTATCTTTTCACAACTCATCCTTCCTCCAGAGAAATATCTTCTGCTAATGGCCATTGAGTCCCACTGTGTGACTGATAAAATTACTTCATCCCATTAGAAGTTGCTCCAGCCAGAGAAAAGGACCCAACATTTTCTCACCAAGATAAAACAAATGTTTTGGGACACTAAGGCAACCCCTTCTCCACTGGACTCCAAAAAGAAGCTGGATTTTCTCCACATTACCACTAGACCTCTGGAAAGAAACTGCACCTTCTACAGGAACACTGCTTCAACTGAACCACATCTGTCACTACAAAAGGACTACAGCCACCATTTAATCGAACTGCTACCAACACCCTGCCTGATGGAGTGTCAGATTGTACTCTGACTTTGTCAGGGCTTGGGGTCTGTTTCTTTGTAGCATTGTATTTCTATTTTAATTTCCCTAGTAAAGAACTGTTATTCCTAATTCCCATATCTTTGCCTGAGAGTCGTTTGATTTCAAAATTATAATAATTTGAAAGGAGGAAGTTTACATTCACTATTTCAAAGAGAGGCTCCTGCCTTTCTTAGCAGACACCTGTCCTCTAAACTAGGACAATGCCAAACAAATAAATTGTGATGAAGGAGCAAATAAGAGGAGATACTTAATTAAGGCTTTCTTTAAGGAGAAAAGTCATGTCTTCAGGCATTCATTCCAGATCTAAAGTGTACATCTTTATTATTTGAATAGTAATAGTTTTTTACATTATTTGGAATGTGATTCAGGCATATGTTTGTTCTCAGTTTGTTTTCTAAACAGACCATTGTATCATCACTACAAAGATATTTCAGCATGCACATCAGTTTCTATTATTTGTGCTCTACTTGAACAGCTAAATGAAAGAAAGCTACAGTAATTTCACGAATACAAGCCGCACCAATTTGACCAAAAGTTTGGTGGAAACCCGGAAGTGCAGCTAATATTCCGGGGCGGCTAATACATTAACAAAATTCTAAAAGTTGCCAACACGGAAGTGAGAGTCCGCGGCAGCCCCAAGCCAAGCTGGAGCCTGGCCGGCCCCGGCAGAGGTGGGAAAGCCTGGCAGAGGCGGGGCCAGCAGTGTGGGGGGCGGGCGGCAGAGCCTGAGCCAGCAGGGTGGGGCAGGGGGGCGGCAGAGCCGGGTCAGTAGGGCGGGGGAGCCTGGGAGAACTGGGGCTAGCAGTGCAGGGGAGCATGGCAGAAGCAGGAAGGCCGGCGGGTGGGGCTGCCTGGCAGCGGGGGAAGCCCAGCAGAATCGGGGCCAGCAGCATGGGGGAGCCCGGCGGTGCGGGGGCCTGCAGTGCCGGCCAGGGCGAGGAAACGCGGCGGCGGTGCAGACGGGAGGGGGCGGCCGGCGAGCCCGGCGGCGGCGGCGGCAGCCCGCCGGCAGGGCTAGGGAACGCGGCGCGGCGCGGCCGGCGAGCCGGGCGGCGGCGGGCAGGGCTAGGGAACGCGGCGCGGCCGGCGAGCCGGGCGGCGGCAGCCCGCCGGCAGGGCTAGGGAACGCGGCGAGGCCGGCGAGCCGGGCGGCGACGGCGGCAGCCTGCCGGCAGGGCTAGGGAACGCGGCACGGCACGGCCGGCGAGCCGGGCGGCGGCAGCCCGCCGGCAGGGCTAGGGAACGCGGCACGGCGCGGCCGGCGAGCCGGGCGGCGGCGGGCAGGGCTAGGGAACGCGGCGCGGCCGGTGAGCCGGGCGGCGGCAGCCCGCCGGCAGGGCTAGGGAACGCGGCACGGCGCGGCCGGCGAGCCGGGCGGCGGCGGCGGCAGCCCGCCGGCAGGGCTAGGGAACGCGGCAGCGGGCCGGTGCTGACGGGAGAGGGGGGCCAGCGAGCCCAGTGGCGGCGGCAGCACCACCCGGCCAGCCCCGCCAAGCCGTGGCGTTGAGCTGGGCTACCCGGCCCCGTCTGCAACCATGAGCGGGCCGAGCCTTCCTGGCCCCGCCCTGAGCCAGTAAAGCCCGCTATGCCGCGATCCTGTTACTAATTGGCCAATTTGTGAAAGCTGCGCACGGATTCTCGCGACGAACGAAAGTGCGGCTAATATTCGGGGTGCGGCTTATCTATTGACAAAGACAGCAACATTGTCGAGGCACCGGGGGTGCGGCTTATAATCCGTGCGGCTTGTATTCGTGAAACTACTGTACTTACAGACTCGGGCATGCAAGAAGGGATACCTAGCTTCTCTCATCACATAGTGTAAATCCCATTAGGAAAAGACTTCCTGAAGATAGGAGAAGCTGTACCCTTTTTTGTCAAGTAATTTATTGAGTTTGAATTTGCAGACAACCTTATGCAGACATTTCTGCAAAGGATCATTAAGTCAAATGTACAGTGAAGAAAAGGTGCATTTATAATTTAACAGCTGAAAAGCTACATGCAATACTTTAAGTTGTCAGTCTATTTCTCATACATTTCCTGCAGAAGTTCATGTGTTCCCTCCCTTCCTTGCAGGTTACTAAACTTTATAGTCTTATGCAGAAATTGATCACTACCTTTTGAACTGTTCCCTGCCATTCATTAGACTTAATTTCTCAGGGTGTAAAGTGTTTGTAGCTACCATGAATTTCATAGTTATTGCAAACATAAATATTACACACAACAGATTTTACCTAGCTGGTGGAGATACCCACAAGGATTCTGCAACAAATGCCAGCTGCATTTCTTCAAAAATATGCATCACAATAAGTTACTGCAAAATAGTAATGGGAAAATGAGGGCCAGTAAGAGTCTAAACAAAATACAATTAAGCAGTACTATAGATCAATTAAATAAGAAATTATTAATTGTCACTGTAGTCTCTCAGGAATAAATTCATTTAAATCAGCACACATAAGTGGCTCAACTCATTATCTTATGAGCACTGGCTGCAGATATTACATTCCTTGGATTTATTTCAATCACCAAGTTGTTACATAGTGAATAATATCTATCATATCAAGCAAGAAAGAACCTAAATGTACTTCTCAATTTGCTTAATCTCTTTCACAGAAAAATGACACACCATGACAACTATTTCTTTATGAAATTAATACCAGTCTATAGAAGCAATTGTCAACACAATAAAAAGTGTTGACAATATTGCTCTAAAACAGAAAAGAAAGATGAGGTGACAAAGCAAAAGAAAAGTAGATTCCTAAATAAAATTTGCTTAATAGTTCAATCATTGCAATTTAAATGTAAGATAACCTCCACAAAGGGCTCTACTTTAGAAAAAATTGGACCAACAATTAGCATAGCCACTGCTGCAACTTGCAGAAACAGGCAGTGAATACTTCATAAATCATACAGAAAATTTCTAAAGGTTTGAAAAAAATTATAACTTTCATATACAGTAATTTCACGACTATAAGGTGCACCTTTTTGACTAAAATTTCGGCCCGAACCTGGAAGTGCGCCTTATAATCTGGTGCGCCTTATATACAAAATTTGGAAATTTTCCAACCCAGAAGTGCGAGCTGCGAGCTGCGAGTCGCAGGGAAAGCCGACAGGGCCACGGCTGCTGGGTGGAGGCGGGGTCAGGGCTGCCAGGTGCCCGCGGGGCCACGGTAGCTGGACGGAGGTGGGGCCAGAGCTGCCAGGTGCCCGCGGAGCCACGGCTGCCGCAGCTGTCGGGTAGAGGCGAGGCCGCGGCTACCAGGTGGAGGCGGGGCCATGGCAGCCAGGCGGAGGCAGAGCCGCGGCCAGCAACCGCGCAGGGGGAGCTGGGGGCGGATCCTCACTGCAAAAGAAAAGTGCACCTTATAGTCCAGTGCACCTTTTATATGGTCAAAAGTTCAGAAATTTGCTGACACACGGAAGTGCGCTTTATAATCCGGTGCGCCTTATAGTTGTGAAATTACTGTAATTTCTTATATCTGTATGATATTTAATTTTCATACATAATGGAACTCCTGTTACCATGCTGATACATGAACAATTTCTCTCTGAAAATGTTATTTTACTTCCACTTTTTACAAGATTTTCTGACATAGCTTAAGATATAACTTTTTTTCAAATAATGTTTAAAGAAATTATTATTAAAACCGTTTGTATATATAGACACATATATATAAGTATGAAACTGGATTTCCCCTTATGAATTAGATTAAACATAATTGTAAGTATAGCTATAAGAAATTAACACTTTTTCAAATCAGTTTAATTTCCCTGCATTGCTATCACCTAAAGCCTACAATCACTGCATGTTGGCATGTAACATATGAAAGTGAAACTGTATAGGCAACCTGTTGGATTTAAAAAAATAAACCCTAAGTACTTGGTCTGATATTCTTAATGTGCAGCAGCACTGTAGAGCTATCAAAGCAGTGATCATTGAAGAAACATTAAATTATGAACATTGTCTTTGTATATTTTGTTTAGCAACATTTTCTGTTCCAAGTTTCTTTTTGCCCATTTTTTACTATCTACCATCTACACATGATAAAATTATTACTTTCTGTCATCATCAAAAAAATTTCATAATTATTCAGAATCTGTTTGTCTATGTTATGCATGTCTAATTGTGTGTTAATAGCTCTGACAAAGTACTTAAATAAAGTGATAATATCATGCTGCCAAAACAGCCCATACCACATGAGGGCTTTCTTTTGATAATTTAAGCTACATGACAGAGTTTTACTCAACTAAGAGACATGATTCCACCTTAGAAAAGGACTGCCCATTAACACTATTCATATGAAAATAAAAGTAAAGGCTAATCTCATCTTATTTTAGGTATCACATATTATCTCACAGTGTAATGTGGCAGAGTGGTGACCTTACAATGGAGAAATCATAAAGGACAGCTATATGCACAGGGTAAACTGTGACTATCTTGCAAGGGTAACTGAAGTATACAGCCACAATTTATTCAGACTGATCCAAAGTGCTGCAGATCTGCAGACAGACCTAAAGGAGGGAGCTTAGGCAGCTCTGTTAACAGCAGCCAGCAATAATCATGGTCAGATGCCAATAATCACCAATTCTTTTGGTGGGGTTTTTAATGAATTCCAAGGACTGCTGAGGCCACACCTACACTAAAACTATTACCATCCAGGCTAACCTGTTTACCTCAGACCTGTTTATGATTTCAAGCTATGTGTTACTTGTAGACATATCCACATCACTTACAACATAGGAAACACACTCAGCACATGATACAAGGAACACTTATCCTACTCTTTAATATTTGAATAGCTGCCCCGATTGTAGGCCCACATGGTTTCTGCACAGGATGTCTTCTAACAATTGGATGCTTGTAACAGAAAATTTCTAGCCATAAAACTGTTGTCCTTCCTGGATCAGCTGCTTTAACTATAGATAGATGTAATGAAATTATGTGAAGAGAAAATGTAGGAGAAAGGAGTAATTAGGATGTTTCCCATATTTATTGCTGAATTACTTTGATGAAACAAAACCTAAGAAATTTTTCCTAAAAGTGTCCAGATTTTAATGCCAAAACTTTAATAAAGCACAACTGCACCCCATTTTATCTCTGTCCTTTTTTTAAAAAACAATTTAAAAAAATAGGAAATTAGCATTTCCTTGCTGGAAACGTGTTAACTGTTTCCTACCATAAGCATATATAGGTATGTATATATGTGGGTCTTACCTTAAAGACAGCTGTTAATCACCCCAGGAATAATTCACCCACTCATTAAACCCCAGTATAATATCGTAGGAGTGGGCACAAGAGCATCAGGAACAATGTAGTGGAAAAGTCCTGAGGTACTAGCATGACAATTGAACTAACAGGCAAAATTTTTTATACAGCAGGAACCAGTACAGAACCCAGATGTCCAGGAAACCAATATACCAACACGTAAAATTAAATTTTGAGTATATATATATATATATATATATATAAGTAGCTACAGAGTTATGTTTGGAACATTATACAGACACCCTTGAAAAATAATAGGCTTGTTACTTCTGCATTTTTGTGGCTCTATGAGGGGTGCACAAGTAAATGAGAACAGAAACAGGACAAAAGGAGAAAAAATCTATTTCAGTTACACATATATAATTGCATTTAGTGAACTGAATTCTGCCAAGTGAATAGAACGGCAAGTGACATAAACCAGTTTAAAATTAGGCCATGAGAATCTATCCAAGTTACAATATTTCCAAAATGTGAGTACATATTAAGAGTCTCTATTGCACGTAACATCATATTAGCTCCACAATGCTTTGGTCCCGCTTCATGAATGAAAAATGCTTTAAAACTCAAACCAAGTAGTGACACTAAATAGGAACAGCAACTCAAGAGACAGCCAACTGAACAGATTAAATATACTCTTTAATAACTGTAAAGCTGCACAGTGAAATAGAAATCCTACAAATAAAATAACTGCAAAAGTGCACACTTTATGTGCCCAGTGGCTTTTCAAAGGCTTATATCGTGGTGGTGAGCAGAACTCTGGTGATACCATCATGTTACAGCACTAATAAGATACAGAACATTTGGAGAAGTGTTAACAGCAGACAGCTATAACCAGAGTTGTTTAGAAATACTATCTACAGATTAAATTAGCTCTATGAACAAGGACACATGGAGTGAACTTCATTTTGTTATTGTTTTCCTTTCTCATCTCAACATATTTAGTTACCATAAACTACTAATAATGACGTATTGGTTGGCTGCATTTCCAATAGTTTGATCTCTCTCCACATCTGGCTGGACCTATGTGCATATCCTGTAAGATTACTACTATGAGAGAAAATGATTGCTAACATGCACTCAGGGCTGAAGGTGTGTTATAACCATAGTTGAAAGTTACTGAAACAATACAATGCATCCTAGAATAGAAAAGTAGGAAGAGACCTGTTCATGATCGCAGTATATCACACATCTGGAAGAAAAACGCACACACACTGAACACAAGCCTCAACACTAACAGCTTCTAGAACTTCTAAATGTGCACAGAGGGCCTCTGAGCCACTGGGTTAGTGCATAAACTACAACAGCTTTTTCTGAAACTACATAAAGCCTGAATTTTTACTTTTGAAAGTACTCAATACTTGCAACATGACATCTGTCAGGATATGTCTGATCCAAACATCCTGGAATGTAGAATTAAGCTACCCTAGTTTTCCTGAAATGGGGCAGCTTTGGCTAGAGAAGCAATACATATTTAATGAAGTTCTAATATACAGCTGGGCAAGAAAATATCCAGGGTGAGTTATTATAAAATATGATACAAAACTAGACCAGAAGAAAGAGTGAGAAAAAATATATTAAGAAAGACTGAATGTATGCAACAGATTCATGCAGATCAAGGCATTCCTTCTTTACTACATCAGTGGCCTGGCATGTGATGTGAGCAGCATAATAATAATTTTATATATATGGTAAATATCTACCATCTGTGTTCTAAGGCACAAACTGTAAAATGCAGCATAAAACAATTAAAATCAACAAAGTTCAGGGTACAGAAAGCTTTTGATCCACAAAAATGGCAGATGTTATATTTGAATGTCTGAAGACCAAAAATATGAGTGAGAGCAAGTACAACTCAGTTTTCAAAAGTACAGCTCAATCCATGTGCCAAAGGGCTATTTGGAATGATTGCCATATTCCTACTGAGACAGAGAAAGAAAAAGAAAACATTATTTTAAAACTTTAATTAGGTCACAAGCTAAAAAAATTCAGTAATTCTTTCTAATGGATTTCAATAGGTATTTCCAAGTTCAAGTTGAGAAATTAATAAAAATTTACACTGTATTGATACTAAAGTACAGATTTTTATCCAGAGTTTAAGGCTTGCGGACAGAAGCATTCATATCTCACTTTTTTAGCAAACTATCCCTGAGGTTCGCCTGCTCTGCAAAGTCGCAGGCTTTTCATTCTTCAGGCAGCACAAGTAGTACATTTGAAAGGACAAAACAGTAAACCATTTATATGTTGTCTTTTTTGTTGTTGTTTAATGGTTTAATGTAGTCTTCCTCCTGAATGCTTTCCAGCTGCAGACCTCTTCAGTGAATCATGAGTCCAACAGCTTCTTTCAACTACAGCTTGTGCTGATCTCATTCTCCCTTCAAAGTCTTCCTGTTGCTGCTTCTGCTGTTGCTACTGCCTATTTATTTTTCACTTTTCGAACTCCCTCATTGCTACTCCAGCTCTACTCTACATTCCACCTCCAACAAAGCAAATATAACAGTTTTTCCTTCATTTTGGGCCTGTTCCTTAGAATCCTCTTCACCAGATGTTAAGACAGAGAGAGCAGTTCAGATACTAAAAACCGCAACCTGCCACAAGCAGTGAAAACAAACGTATTTCTGTGCTTGAATGCACAGCATGCATGGCATCTCCTATCATTAAGGAGATTATCATCAAAACCTTTACTATCCAGATGGGAACTGAAGCACTGAGAGATTAAAGGAATTCTTCAGGACTATGCCATTTAGCTGTGAATAACCAGGAATCAAAAATGTTCCCGTCAACAGTTCACATGCTTATCATGCTACATTGACTGTCTTCCTTAAATCATGCGACTTCGTTATGCAGGAAATTAGGTCAACCATAAGTACACTTTGTGCTGGGCTTGGCTGTGATTTTCTTCACAGTGGCTGGTATGGGGCTGTTTTGGATTTGTGCTGAACACAAGGTTGACAGTGTAGAGATATTTTTGCTGAGCAGGGCTTTCACAGAGTCAAGGAATTTTCTGCTTTCAGTACTGCCACACTGGCAAGGAAGCTGATGGTGCATGGGAGGTTGGGAGGAGGCACAGCCAGGACAGGTGACCCCAACTGACCAAAGGGATATTCCAGATCATATGGGATCATGCTTAGTGTATAAAGCTGGGGGGAAGAAGGAGGAAGAGGAGGATGTTTGGAGTGATGGTTTTTGTATTCTCAAGCCACCATTACATGTGATGGGGCTCTGCTCTCCTGGAGAAGGCTGAACACCTGCACGCCCATGGGAAGCAGTGAATACATTCCTTGTTTTGCTTTGCTTGCATGGCTTTTGCTTTCCCTATTAAACTGTCTTTATCTCAACCCATGAGTTTCACAGCTTCTACCCTCCCAGTTCTCTCCCAGATCCTGCTAGTGGGGGAGTGGCTGCATGGGGCTTAGCTGCTGCCTGGGGTTAAACTATGACAACTTTAAATTAAAGAATTACACTTATGAATTATCTCTTCTTCATACAAATACTAAGGTTTGTAGATATCAAACATCAAAAAATGAAACGTCAACAGCTACCAAAGCAAGGGGGTTTAATCAGACTGCTTGAAAATCATGTGTTTGCTTTTATTACAACTCACAATTATCATCAGATTGAGAGAAATTTTGAGAAAAAAATGTTATTATGAAAAACCATAACCCTATTTTATGAAGATTCACAAGCTTTCACATGAATAGCATTTCTGCCATATTGGTACCTAATATTGCCAACTTTCCTATAAAATCAGATAACAAAATCAAGCCATGTCTTTTATAAAGGGAAAAGAAGAATGCAAAAGCCTGCAAGGTCTGGAGAACAAAGACTGTCACAAAATAATAGAACTATGATACCTAAAGCAATACTGATTCTTTACAAAAGTATAAAGATAATACTTCCCAAGGATACTGAAGCAGAGAACTGTGCTCAGCAAAAAACATTTTAATGAAAGCAAGAAGGACACAGACAGTTCAATCTCTATATACCCAAAGAGAGCCTGCAGCCTGCCAGAATACTCAAACCTAAAGATATCCTGTCTAAGGAAGATCCATTATCTTCACTCAGGGAAAAGCTTAAATCTTTAAGGACCAATGAGAATGCATTTGTCTTCATTCAGTGGTTTGCTATTTCCAGAAGGCAAGGGAGTTGGGGAGGAAGCTGGTTGTTTTAATTTGGTTTGAAAGAATTCAGCAGACTTCTCTTCAAAATTTATGCTTCCTTTTGGTTTCAGCTATGACGGAAATGATATTAGGAAATCCTTGGTGGTTAGCCTAGTGTTTGTGGTTTGAGTCTCATCTGGAGGCAGGGATCTGAAAGAAACACAAAACTGAAATATAACAGACAAAACCTGATTTTTTTCCAAAGATGCGTGAACACCAAGCCAAGTCCATCGCATCCTGTCTCTGACAGTGGTCGATAGCAGATGTAGATGGGAATGTAAGAACAGAAGTAGCATACAAAAGTAGTTCTCTAGAATATTTTTGTTTGATTCATATGATTTGTGGCTTCCGGACTTTCTGAGGCACAGGCAACAGCCTTCAGAGATTTTCTTTTCATAAATATATCAAATGAATTTTTGAACCCTTTAATATTCCCAAAATCCTGGGACAATAAGCTTTTACAGCTTTACATTGTACTGTGCCAAGTATCACTATTTGCTTGCTGTGAACCTGTCACTTGCAGTTACTGTTTCATCCCCTCCAGGTCCTGTATAAAAGACAATAAAGCCTGTTCTCTGATCAAATATCTGCGACACTTGAGCTTTGCTACACTTCTACAATCTTCAGACTCTTGGAAGATCAGACTTTTGTAGTGTATGTGGGAAAAAACAATCAGACAAACTAGAAGGAGGAAGGCAGAAGAACACAAATGCTGATTTTATCTGAATGTTTCATCCACAGATCTACATTAGCTTGTTCATCCTGAAAAAGAAGCTGCATTCATTTCTCACATCACACACTGTTAATCTTCTGTAACTCTCTACAAACTCTAAACTATATTTGCATAATCAAATTTTCTACTACAGCTGGCTTTCCTGCTCTTTCCTCTGGCAGTAACTCGTTGAGGGGAGAGAAAATAACCAGAAAAAAAAGGGGGGAGGGAGATTATAGGAAGAGAGGTACTCCTTTTGTAGGTGATCAAATGAAAAAGTCCTGCTACAGGGTTAATCACATCATCATTCTTTGCCAGAAGAGCAATCTGTTATCTCTACCTAAAAGGATGGTTGCAAGTATACATCTTGTAAGAAAGTATTATACATGCAAGTTAGCTGGGACTAAGGTCCAGCTAGCACTTGTCAAACTTCTAGTTTAGTTTTTAAACTGTTAATTTGTTAATCAGTTGATGTAGTTTCTTTATGTGGATATGTGTATTAGAGAAGATCATAGTAAGATTAGGTCTTTTTTTCTTATTTTCTGTTCGTTCCTTGTTCAGTCCACTGTACTTGCACAAGAGAGATGATGGCAGAAAAATAAAAAACACTTATCATGGAAAATGAGAATTTGAGACTTCTTCTTTCAGCAGTGGTGCCAATTTATTGCTGGCTGTGAGAAGTCATTGATCTATGGCTGCTGACTGCTGATGGACTGAGATACCTGACGAACATTTCTTTCCCATCTAGAATGCAAGATTTTTGGAGTAGAGGTTTTTTGTTCATTAATATTAACAACCAGAGGAAACAATGCAATCCAAACAACTATATTTTGAAGGGTATGACCAGAAAATATTGAAATATATAAACTAGGTGATACATTCCAGTCTTGTAATTTTCTGAACATGCAGCTCCAGGAAGACCGCTAGAGGGCCCAAAATTATTTAAAGTTTTATTCTCCATTTTGGACTGCACATAAACACTGAACAGGAACTTTCAATAAATATGCCACAGGTTAATGAAGACAGCAATAATTTACTTTCACAAAAGTCAGTCTTCAGGAAATGTAGTGCTTAAATGCTAAGACCCAGATTAATTTAAAACCTGACCAGAAGATGTTACTTTGTTGAGCCCAAACCAGTTTGTTGAAATGTTTCAGGCTTAGCATCATTCTGAGTCACCTTTCACAGGACTCGAAGTCACAACAGCTCACCAGTGATGGACTAAATGTTAGTGCTTCATGACTTCAAAAGACAAGGACAATTGCCCAGCTGGACTGCCACATGGCCAAGGAAAATGGAATCTTGGTGTCCATGGTTACACATGCTCAGAGTCACTTTTCCGGGTTTCTGCTGCAAAATTTGAAAAGTGATGCAGTAATCTGGCTCTTAGTGGACTCACTTGGTAGCTCCAGGGTCTAGTACAAGTTTCCTCCTTATTTATTAATCAGAGGAGATTTGGAATTTATATATAAATGCACATATATGCATATTCCCCCTCAAATTTGGATAAAATAAAAATATTGAGGAAAAAATATTTGGAAGGCAGAAATACTGATTCTCAAAACCTTTACTAGCAGTGCTATATCACACTATAAAATAAATTTGAAGAAGCTAGAAACAATTAAAGCTCCTCCTCTTTTTCCATCTTCCTTCTTCCCTTTCTTTTGTCTGTCCAGGTTTCTGCACTCAAGCAGATATCCTGTTAGGTTTGGGTATTTCCTCAGTTATGCAGAAAAAAAAAAAAAACAAATGTCAAAACCCCACTATTAACCAGGCAAGAGAAGTGACAAGAAATAGATTGTCCATAATGTACCATCTGAACATGAGGAAAATGTTTTCCTTCAAAGTTGTCACCATGTTGTATACAGAAGCATAGTTGTCTCTTTTCAAAGCTTAGTGGTTTTCCACCAACACCATTATTATTCCAAAAGATAGTGAGAATCACAAAAGCTAGTAAGAAAAAGAAGCAATCCATCCCTTCCTCTTCTTCCCTGTGAGAATCACACAGTTTCTGTAAGATACCTCACAGATGCTGTTGTGGGATGAAAATTACAATTGATATGGATTTAAAAAAAAACCAACAGAATTAGTCTTGTATAATATTAACCTCTCCCTATGGGTTTCAGTCAGAGTGAAATATGAGATTCTTTCATCATCCTTGATTCTAACTTTCCTTTCATGAGAAAGAACAAATTATCTCAGTCACAGCAGTGAAGTCAATGCTGACATGTATAGTAAATTGTTGTGAGGAAGTAAGGTGTACTGCTGTGGCCATGCATCTGGAATGAACAATATGAACATAAAGTATTTCTCAAGGGAAATCATAAAGGTTTGTCTGAATCCATTTCAGGAAAATAAAAGTGAATCCCTGACTACAGACAGATTCTTCTGTAGCTGAACAGCCAGCTACTTACAATAGTAGCTTTAGAAAGCAATTTAACAACAGCCAGGCTGGTTCTGATGCTGCCTTTTCAAAGTGCAACACAAATCAGTTTCAGCTGGCAGAGCATCTTTCCCACCAGGGCTACACACTCCTGTACAACATCATCCAGTAATTAAAAGAACATCAGTAAGCTCCGTCTTTTCAAAGGTCTGAAAGGCATGCAAGTGTTTTCTCTCTATGCCAGAATCCAGTTTTGAATTCCCTGAAGTCAGAAGCAACAACAATCCCTAGAAAGTCTTCTGACAAAGTCAGTAGATGTTCCTGTCAATCATTTCAACACCATTAGGATTCCATATTTCGTGTTTACCATTTAAAAACTACCACTTTGCATTGGTCAGCCAGCGTGGAAGACTGTCAGGCCTCACTTGAAAACTGCTCTGAAGTCAGCTATAACATGTCACAGAAGGAGGAGGGGAGCTTCTGCTAGCAGAAAGCCAGACTGAGAGCATTTGTCTCACAAATTGAAGCCATGAGCTCACATTCTCCAGCATTTGCCAAAACCAAATTTTGAACTTTATCATTATCACATCTGGGTTTAGTTCCATATTGCTCACTACTGAAGCAAAGTTGTCTTAAAGTCAGTTTTACAGAAAAAGTTCTGTGCATAGTTACCCAAAGACAATACCATGCTCTAGGGAGCAAATGCCAAGAGTAGGAGGACTAGTGGGAGGGAGGACTAGTGGGAGGGAGGGAGGACTAGTGGGAGGGAGGGAGGGAGGGAGGGAGGGAGGGAGGGAGGGAGGGAGGAAGGAAGGAAGGAAGGAAGGAAGGAAGGAAGGAAGGAAGGAAGGAAGGAAGGAAGGAAGGAAGGAAGGAAGGAAGGAAGGAAGGAAGGAAGGAAGGAAGGAAGGAAGGAAGGAAGGAAGGAAGTCTCAGAGTGAAAATACACTAAGAGACTATAATCACATGGATGAACACTAGGAGTCAAGTGAGGAAAAGAAATTGGTTGGTAGGAACAAAGACATGCAAGAGATAAAGTAGTTACTGGGGCACAAGGAAAGTTGAGGGTTTGAAGGGAACATGAAGGGACAAAAATGGGTGAGAACTAGAATAAAAAGAGGCAGAAATGTTGCATTTCATTTTAATAAAAAAACCAAGAGCTTCTCATTGGAAGTCACAGGACATGAATGTCTGATTGCAGTAATATTCCTATTGACATGTATTCCTAGTTATTCAAAAGTAGAGTGCACCCTTCTACTTCTTGCCTGTCCTCTGCAAATAACAGTCAAAAGAAATTATTCTTGTAAAAGGAGAAAGTAGAATTTTAACACAATCTGTGAATATCATAATGGAATAAATCAGCCACCTTTCTACTTATATTTTTAAAAAGAGCAAATTGTATCATCAGCAAGTCAACTATAAACACAATTTTTGTACTGTATAAATACAAGTATTTTAAAGACTCTGCATTAAAAAAATAATTAAAAACTAAAAATCAATCTAGGCCCAGTTAAGCAGTCATTATTAATTATGGAAAACTACTGCACTGATGTATGGCATGATTTGGAGAACAAGAAAGAAGATTAGGGAACTTTTTTGCAGCCAGAATATTCAAGACTTTGGAAAAACAACAAATAAAGAATTTCAATAAGCTAAACTGCAGCATGTCAGGGCTGAAAAGTGCCTCTTTTCATAATAGAAAGAAATACGTACAATCTATTTCAATGATAAAAGGCAGTTCCTTATATATACAAGAAACAATCCTCAACAAAAGGTAAACGCTAAACACCTGTTTGAAGTAGAACTGGAGGTCATCAAAGGTTAGAAAAATAAGAATAATACTTCTCAACAAATTTAAGAAAGCAGTCAACTAGCAACTTCACTTCGTGTTCAGAGACGTCTGATTTTGAAACATTAATGATTGCCTGACAGACAAAAAAAAGACAAGACTCAGAGAGGTCATGTTTCAAAGACATTCATAATTGTAGCATCAGCATAAAAATGAAAGATGACAACATCATCATGAAAAATTTTTCTTGTGGCATAATAATTGGCAAGCTTGCAAAGCCAAGGAAAATAGTATGACTCACCCTATCACAGGAAGATTCCTGGAGTAATGAAAAATACATGCAAGTGTTGCTCTTCCTGAACATATATACAGGACAGTGGCCTATGTGAGTGATAACTTGCTGCATCATTTGGGGTCATGAAATGTTTCACATGACTGTAGCAAAAAATTCTAGTTATCCACAAAGCGAGTTCAGGAGGAAAGCTGTACAAACAGTTCTGCCCAGATGGAAAATCACTTCAAAATGACTGCGCAGTGAAAGTGAAGTGAGAGCATAGTGCTCTATATCCCCCACCCTGGGTCTGGGCTATTTCCTATGTATCCAGCTGGAGGGTCTATCTGCAAAGTAGCATATACAAAGCTGTGGGACATGCCACAGGTGGAGCATGTATTGGAGGATTAGATTTCATAAAGCACTTGGCAGTCTGCAGAAAAGGTACCAAAACCTCAAATGAGGAGCTTCTTGATAAATAAGCACTGTGGAATATGACCCAAAAATTCCATGTAGTGCTGTTAGACTACAGTTCAAAACAACAAGTAAGGCAGAGGTGGGGGGAGTCCAAAATCCCACATCTATCTGAAACTTAGTTAGCAATCTTCACAAATTTTGTATATGAATTCTAGAGGCCATAACAGCTAGAGGTATTTTAGCAAAAAGTGTCACAAGTATTCCACTTGTCCTTTAGTTTTGCTCTTTTCATCCACTATATGAAAAGGTCACTTCCATCCCATTCAGCTTTCAAATGAAGCATAACAGTCACCTATTCATTTCTAGATGCTTGGCTGATTTGCAAAAGTCTGTGTAACCTGATGTTATCCAAATAAACAAAATGTCTGTTTTATGAATACTACAATGTTAGCAGGTAAAAATTTTTAGCAGCTCTGTAGCAGCTACTCAGTGAGCCTCTTTCAGACTTCTGAACAATTCCACACCTACATTTTTTTCCATTCTGAAGATACAACCATTACTTTTTGTAGATTATGCCTGGTACACCATTATGCCTGATAGACAACATGTGACAAGGAGGTGAACCTGCCAAAGGCAACGACAATTCTCATGACAGACTGTTGTCACAGATAAAACGGCCGAGCACAGATTGATAGGGGAAGCCAACCAAACCAAGTTTTATGAGTCACAGCATGTCACTGACCTAACCAGTGCAAAACAGGGCTCATTTGTCAGCATCCCTGAAAAAGCAGATTCTCCAGTAAGCAATTTCATAGCAGTAACCCAGCTTTAGCAAAAATCCAGGCAAGTTAAGAGGAGAAACTGTGAAAGAAATGCAACTTCTCATTCAATTATTAAGTTGTTTGATGTCATTTAACCACTCATCTGTATGCACTGAAATGGAAACATTTATTTTAAGTACTATTTTCTACCCTTTCTCTTTTTAGATCACATCAGCAGACATTTTGTTCATCTCTAGGGACAGCAATCTGCTGCTACTTTTCTGTTAAAAAGTTCACAATATGGAGAAGCATCAGGAACAATTAGGAAAAAATGCTGATGTGAACTCAACAGAAAGTCCACATAGACTCTCCAAGGAAATATCTGGAAGCACAAGAAAAAAAGCAGCCAAAAACCTCTCTGTCATCTTATGTACTTCTGGAAGTATGCAATAATTTATGGAAAATCTGTGCCTATTGAAAAGTCTGTCAAGAGAGCTTCAAAGTAAGTGGGCTTTTTTTCTGCCCAGTATTTCCATTATTTGCATAAGCTCTTGCAACCTTGCAGCAAAATCTCCTGTGATGGGCTGCATCTGTTGCTGCATGTTGCATGCTGCCTTCCTCCTTCCTTTTCCCCCTGCCTACTCAGGAATCACAAGCCAATATTTGCTACTCTGTTCCCAGCCTTCTGCTCACCTGACAGCTCTTAGCAGAATGGTCCCACAAAAACCAGACAAGGTATAGGTCATGCACGCAAGAACACCAGGCAGTAGGAAGAGTATGATAACATGCACCCTCTGCTAAAGCAACTGGACTTACATTAGAAGAGTCTATTCAGCAGAATGTATTTCTAGGGAGAAGGCATTCTTTTTACCACTTTGTAGCAAAGCCAGTTGCTGCAGGTCTTGCTGCTCTCTAACTTTCATTCAACACTGAAGGGGTTTATGAAGGATCCATTTATATTTAAACAGCCAAATAATATCCCAGTTTGCAAAGTATGTTTAACAAATATACATGTTTTAACTAGGACAGGTCACAAAATACAGCAATTAAGTACAATACAGCAATTAAGATCTAACTGGCTCTGACAAAGGCCTAAAGGAACAGCCTGGATCTGTTGGATCACTTCTCACCCTTCAGAAGGCCTACTGTCTATTCCTTTTTGAAAAAAATCTTAAAATTGAATGGCCCACAACAAGCATGTCTCATGCAAACAGCATATATCTATATATTAACCAGGAAGGACTTCTGGAGGCAACCAGAAGAAAACTGTGAGAATGCCACTAGCTAAAATTTTGAAACCTTATTTTGCTATGGCAAACACAACCAGCTTACATTTAGTCTTACGGTAAACATGTCAGTTAAACGGATGAACAGCTGCAGGATTCAAAAATCACAAACTACAGTGCAGTTGCTGCACAACTCCAGTGCAATCTGCCAGCTACTTCATAAAGTGTATTTGTTATCAAAGTGTAAAGCTTAACCAAGATGTATTAGCAAGAAAAACAGACTATTTCCAAGAACAAAGAATGGAATGAGCTCAAAATTGGTGTGAAAAATCATTCTAATGGCTTATTAAAAGAAATAGATCAGTCTTCTGTGCAGCTACCAGGTAATCTGTAAACTACATCTCAAGGTCTGGTCAACTGCAAATCATTTCAGATACAGTGAATACGAATTACAACATTCATATTGAGAGTGCTAAAATCCAAAACCATAGAAACACAAAGTCATGAACAAATACTTTATTTACACTAGCTTTAACTATTCACTGGTGTGTCCTCTGCTCTTTTGTTAGGTACAAAACTACATATCAGTTATGGAGGGACCTATAGCCAGTTTTATCAGGAAAGGATAGAGGACCTAAAATGGTTATAATTTCCTCTATTTTACTCTCATAGGGTAATACTACAGCCCAAAAATCCTCTTGCCCAGCTATATCTCAGCAACATTCAGCACTAAGCTGCTAGAATCATGACTAAGAGAAACAAAACTCACAGCTCAGATGGTAGAAAACTATTCCTTCAAAGAAAGATGTCCACTCTTGCTGTAGATGCTAAGCACACACGCAAAATGATCCTCAGATATTCTGGATTCACAGCCCACGGTTTATGATGCAGTTCCTCCTCTCTCGGAAAACACGCATATATGCACAAGGTTCATATTCTATTATTATTGCTGTTGTAATTGCTGTTGTCATTGTTGTTGCTATTGTTGTTGTTGTTTGGAGGGGTTTGGTCAGGGTTTTCTTTTCAGTTCATTCTCCAGTGATTGAAACTGCAGAAGAGAAGTTATGCCTCCCAATCAAAATTTTTGCCTCATTCTTATGCCCTCTCTAAAAACTCAACGGATATATGACAATATTCCTGTCAAAGTACAGCAAGATCCTATGACACTAGAGATTACCAGATATTACAGTAATAAGACTATGCTGAACCAGTTTTTTCCTTCTGTCTTTTTTTACCTCTGTAAGAAGTACTGCCCTATATTTTAAATTTTCAGTATTAGAAAACACTACCCCAGCTACAAAGCATATGGTTGTGAAGATACTAGCATTTCAGTATCTATCCAAGACACAAATTTAATTTCAAAATTATAGTTAAGGCTTTGAAGAGTATCCAATTCATGTGGAAAAGTATTTTGAATGAATGTTGAGCTTTTTGCCTAAATTGAATTATTATAACCATTGAAAGTCTCAAATTTTGAAGCTTTCCTACCTTTGTGAACACCACTATTTTTCTAAATATTTTACCTTGTCAGCACCATCTTCACCAACTACTGACTTATGGCTACGTCATGCTACCTGAGGAGTAGGAGGAAATACACCTTATTAGTTGACTGACAGTGACATACAACCAGCAGATGACATCTGCCACATGGGAGATAGGAAGGGCATCTTAATATTGAATACTGTCCAAGTAAGGAGGATTCTTTAAATGGACATTAGATGGTTTGTTCCACTATCCTTAGGTTCTTCCCACATACAACCATAATCTTGTTGCAGTCAAAGAACAGACTCCAAAGGTTGTTAAAGTTGGGAAGGTACAATAAAGTCTATGAACAGCAGGTTATATTCTTTAAGGCAATATAAGCAAGAGCTAAAATTAGTGTTTTGAAAATGGCAGGTTCAGGCCCTGACCAAGACTTTTCAAACTTGACAAGTTTGTGATTCTTAGTCCTGCTGGTGAACCATTACTTAAAAGCGTAATAATAATAATGTAGTCAGTGGGACAATTCATAGAGTTACTGACCATCACTATGAGCTAAATGCCCTTTAGTGAGCTAAGTATATCAACAAAGCAGCAATATCCTGCTCTAGAAACACAATGATCATATCAGCTATGAAAACTCTTACCAAGCAGATTCAGCTGTATGTATTATTTCTTCTCTGCTATAATCCACACCATTCCAAAAGCACAGTAAGTTTGCCTTTCAAAGGTCCAATCTTCAGGGTTGTATTTTGACACACAACAGATACTGAGTTATCCAGAAGTTATTCTGCTACTATTTGGCAAAGGTACTTTACACAGGAAAGGTTTCGTCCATTCTTCATTCACTATTCACCATAATCTAGAATTACATTTTCCCTGCTTCAGGACAAGGATAAAAACACAACAATTTCCTTTCTAAGAGATCACCTGTGAACAGACACAAAAATGACACATACTAAAAGTGGAATGACTCATAATTTTGCCTCTAGACTGTAACCACCTAATTAGTTTGTAAGTGCTGCTAGTAACTGCACTTTGTGGTATTATGTAAAAAAAGAGCATGCCTACTTGTCCTGGTTTAAGGGACAGTATTGTTAGAAAAAGGAGAGAGTTTTTCTCAAAATGGATAGCGAAAAAATTCTCTCTTTCTCAGTTTACTATAATTTGGAAATTAAGGAACTCTCAGGCAAAAGGTATGGGTTTTGGAATAACAGTTCTTTACTGATATATCTACAAGACAAACAAGAACAACATCAGCTATGAACAGATCCATGACAAAACAGAACGAAACTCAGTCTCAGTCCTTTTGTTCGGTCAGGCCACACGGTCCCGGTGGAGTGGGGGCGGAGTGGCTTTTTTTCCTCAGTCGCGGGAACTGCAGGAGCAGGCAGGCGGCCGCAGCAAGGCTGTCCCAGGTGGGAGACGGGTGAAGGAAAAGAAACCTCCTCTCACCATTTGCGTCCTGGTTCTTAGTGCTGTTCTCAGAAGCAGGAAGTTGTAGCAGTGTGGGAGTGCAGGGCCTGGTCACACCAACGGAGCAAGAAAAGAAGTTCTCTCCTCCGCGTTTGGGCCGGCCAGCGCGAGTGGCTCATCGCAAGGACAAAGCAACTTACAGCTATTCCTCTCCACCCCTCTCTTTTGTCTTGAGTAATCAGAAACCAGGGAGTTGCCCAGCTAGGTTACTTTGACATGCTAATGGGAAAAAATCTCTCCATTGAAGGAAAGAGTAAAAAAACTCCCCCAATCCCCAACACTACTTTAAGTATTATGGTAAAAAAATATATATCTAAGTAATCAGCATAAAGTCATTAAAACAGATGATTTCTGATTAGTGTCAATGCAGCCTGAGACAAAGTTTCAGACACTTCAAATAATTTCAGAGTATTCTTTAATAAACCATGTGGTATCTGTATTTATTCCTCCCTGATATTTCTTTACACATATATGCAGTGGCCCACGCTCAAGCACACCTTATCACAGGGTTGTAATGCTGCTCTTCAGAATGTTTTCTGAAGCTGCACTTCCACATTGCCTACTTATTAATAGTGCTTACTGTTTGTATAACTTTTACAGCTACGTTCATTCTGGACATGGATGTCTCTAAATGAAAACATTTGTTTCAAGGTAAGGCACTGGCATTGACTGAATTTCTTCTCATTAGTCCAATTTCTCATACAATTAAACCTCCCAGTTCTGAGTTTGAAAATTAACAATTGCATTTAATTCAGCTGGAAAAAAGAAGGTACTCATGACACAAGTTCCATGGCTTTCCAAGAAGGTATCCAGTGACCGTAGGATGAGCAAAAGTGGATTGGAAATCGTTTAAGATAATTTTGAGGAGCAAACCAGCCCTAACTGATCCACAGGACAGCATAAACTGATGCCAGGACAGCATAATTGTAACTTGAAAACCACCTCTGTTCCTATCTGCACTGAGTGACACTTGGCTACTGAAGCTGAGCTGAACAGAATAAACCCTATGATTATAATTTTCACATCAGGCAATGCTTCACAAGACCAAAGGTAACACTCTCAACTATTATCAAAAACACATTGAAGTTTATGGTCAGAACTACATTTACACAATGAGGATCTTAGCAGAGAAATCATTAGACTACTGCACAACACTGGAGAAAAGAAAGAATATATATGAGTAGTACCTCTATTGACTTACAAATCAAACTGAGATATAATAGTAATATCTCATAAAAACAGAGTTGTAGACATTGCATTCTTACCCTCACCCTGCTGTTATCAGTAGGGCCTATTGTGCTGCTTTGCACTGTGATCAAGTTTCTATTTTTCACAGTACCTTGTACATGGCTATGTTTTGGATTTTTTCTGAAAACAGTCTCGATAACACTGGGTTATTTTTGTTATTGCTGAGTAGGGTTTACACCAAGCTAAGGCCTTTTCTGCTCTTTACCCCACCCCTCCAGCAAGGTGACTGGGGGTGCACAAGCAGTTGTGAGGGGTCACAGCTGGGACAGATGATCCCAGCTGACAAAAGGGATATTCCAGACCATGCCATGGTGCTCAGCATATAAAACTGAGGGAAGTACAAGAAAGAGGGGACATTTGGAGAGATGGCGTTTGGCTTCCAAGGTAAGGGTTATATGTGATGGAGCCCTGCTCTCCTGGAGATGGCTCAACATCTGCCTGCCCATGGGAAGCAGTGAACAAATTCCTTGTTTTGCTTTGTTTGTGCACAGGGCTTTTGTTTTCCCTGCTAAACTGTCTTTATCTCTACCACCACTTTTCTCCCTTTTATCCTTCAAGTACTCTCCCCTATCCCACTGGGAGGGAGAGAGTGGCTGTGTGGTGCATACAGTTGCAGGCTGGGGTTAAACCACACCACCGACATAAACAAAACAGCATATATTTATAGGGAAACTATAGTAACAAACTGCCTTTAACAAAGGATATTGATCACAGACATGGGGGGGGCCATTCTCTCCTATTGGGATCTTCTGGAAGTTTAGTGTCTGAAACCAGCAAAATTGGTCATGACAATGAGGACATACTCATGCTGTTTGTATCCATAAGGAGAAGAAATCAATCTTCTCTATAGGAAATGTGTATCCACTATTTGTACTTTTGAAAAATCCCTATTTTCATGTAGACAAAAGCCAGAGGATTTGAAAGTCATAATAACCAGAAATAATCACAACAAGCATGATGGGGAACAAAAAAGGACAAGAGATTACATTTGAAGGAATACATTTTTTTAGAGGTGATGCCTTGTCAGGTGAGTATATCATATGATATATTTTAATGGGGTTTTTAATGGGGTGTCACTTTCCTTTAGGTTTTAATTGCCAAGAGCAAGAAGAGAGAGCTGGATTATATATTACTTGTAATAATATTCACAAAGACAATAATTTGTAATAAGAATGACAGCAAGCTAGACATAAAAGATAATGTTTAAGAATATGGAGAAGTGTGAAAAAGCACAGTGAAATATATACAACAGCCACATACACAAATACATTAGAAACACACAGTTAAAATGACTATTCAATCTTGAACAAGTTAAAAAAAAATACAACACTGGATGCCTTTGAGAACAGGATACATCCTTCAGCAAGAAATTTCCACCTTCAACAGTAAAAAGGACAAAGCAGTGATAAGCTTTCCTGATCATAAACACCATAGATTTTCTGCATCCAGTGCAATTTAAAGGCTTAAATACTTTTCCCACTGAAGTTAACAGGAATCTGTAACATTTAACACCTTGTTAATGGCTAGCACTGCCAATCATGATTAGCCCTTAAAGAAAAGAATTTCTCTAATATAATGTGTTTAGCCACTGTAAGTACTCCAGTTATTCTCACAAGAGGAAAAGTGGCTGCTATTCCTCCATTAGGCTTTTTTCACCTAATTCCAATCACAGTTACCCAGAAAAGCCAATGCCTAAACGACCAAAAAAAAGAAAAAAGAGAGTAAAAACTGAAGTTCAGCTAACAAAAAAAAAAAAAACCCTATAAAATATTCAGCAGAATTTCTGAGGCAGGAAATACAGCACATCACAGCTAACACAGTGTGGTGCAGATGAAAAATATCCAGGGTTTAGATGCATACAGTAACTTGTCTGATAGAAGAGTAGTATTTCCAAGGCTCTGGTACATCCCATACATCATCTGACAATATTCCTGCTTCACACTTGTTCAAACATTACTCAGAGTTTGACAGCCTTTCAGGCTACTCTCTGCTGATTTCACTCATTCCTCACATTGTCATGTTGCTGCTGCTTTTCACACAGCAGGCTGACTATCCCACAGCAAGCCAATGATCCAGTGTTTCCTCTCATGTTAAGGTTAATACACAAGCAATATAGTTTAAAACATTCATGGAAGCCTATGGCACTCTCATACCAACTCATTTGGATCCTTTGCTGTAAAACATTTCACACTCTGATTTGAATAATGATGAAAACAAACATGTCTGCAAAATACTTTGTAAGTACTTAAGTTAGATGCTGTAAACATTGTAAAAGATACAGTGGCATGAATGTCTCTTTGCTGATAGTTGAAAAAGAAGTTTATATTACAGTAAATTCACGAATACAAGCCGCACTGAGTATAAGCCGCATCGCCGAGTGTTGGCAAATATTTCGTTTTTTGTCCATAAATAAGCCGCACCTGAATATAAGCCGCTCTGCCGTTCGCAGCGAGGACCCGTGTGCAACAAAGTTGCCAAATAGTAACAGAATGGCGGCAGGGCGGGGTTTACTGGCTCAACTAAGGCTGTGCAGGCTCAGCCGGCTCAGGGCTGCCGACGGGGCCAGGTAGCCCAGCCCAGCGCTGCCGCTCAGCGGGGCCATTGGGCTCGGTCACCACGGCCCGGCGCTGCCCTGTGGTGGTAGGCAGGGACAGAGCCCCCCCCGCTCCCGCGGCGGCGGGCAGGGACGGAGCCCCCGCCGCCTCCCAGAGCCGCGGCAGTGGCGGCCCGGGTCCCCCGCCTCCTCCCCGGGCTGCGGCAATGGCGGCACGGGGCACCCCCCCGTCTCTCCCCCGGGCTGCGGCAGAGGAGGGAAGGAGAGAGCTCTCCCGCCTCTCTCCCCACCCCCTGTGCTGCCTGCAGGGAGCCAGGCTCCCCCGCGGTGCAACAGAGTAGCAATTTGTAACAATCGCAAAATGCCGACTTTGCAACTGCTCGGCTGGGCACTCTGGCTGGCACTTCTGAGGTTGTAAATGTCAGAAAATTATTCACATATTAGCCGCTCCTGAGTATTAGCCGCATTTCCGGTTTAGGAGCAAAATCTTAGTCAAATTGGTGTGGCTTGTATTTGTGAAATTACTGTACTTGTCTAGTAATATAAAAATGTAAATATGCAAGTAAGAGAGCCATATAAATATTGTCAAATAATACAAGAATGAAAATTAAATACACATCTTTCAGTCCATAGTTACATACACAGCAGTTATACTCACATCGTGTCTGTAAAATGATGAATGATAACCTACCACCAAATACACCATAAACACACTTGACTAAAAAAAATCACTGTCCATGAAATATGTAGTACAGCAATTAATAAAGTGGATACACATTCAGGAGTTGGGTCATCTGAACATCATTTGTCCCCAGAGCTTATTAAATTGTTATGTAATATTTTATTTTTCACACATAATTTTTCATACCAATATCCTAGGTGGTGAGATATAGGTGAGGTTTCAAATTAAAAAGTTTTCTTTCTGAGGTACCTCATAAAGTGTCAATGAAATCAACAGGTACCTTCAGAAAGATAAACATGAAACCTACTACACTATGCTTCCATCTGGTTCCTGTCTAGAAAACTGTCTAGTTCCCTATCATTTAACCCACATAATACGTGTCTACTCAGAGGAGTAGGAGATGCAAAATTTGAGATTCATGACCTTCAAAGACCCTGCCCAATTTCCTTAGTATTACAACCTGGAATAGAAAAATAATATGCAACAAGTTAGAGAGTATGCTAACAAATTAGCACGGTGCTAATCTACATCGTTTTATCCTCAGCAAAGTAGCTGAAAAATCCATCACTAGAAGCTCAGTTGTCACAAAGGGACAATTCCTTTAAGGCTGTGGCAGAGATGATTTCTTCTTGTAGGGTTGTATATCCACTGTACCTTTAACTTTTCCGCTCATAAATCCTGTCTGAAGAAACAACATAGTACTTTAGAAGGGGCCAGTCCTGTTCTCTATCTCTCTTCCAGAATCCATCAATTTTGGAGAGGTTGAGTGCATATTTAACATTAAGTGGATAATTAGTCACTGACATGGCTGCATCAGTGAAATATTTTCAGTTTCTTTTTTGTTTATAAAGTTTGCCATCTCTTTGTATTATCCCTAATAAAAAGGAATTGATATCATTCACTCTTCAACAGATAAAAAAAATCACTTGGAGAAAAGCATTGAGGACAAAAACAAACAATGAATAGGTAATAGGAAACAAAGAATGAGAGTGCCAAAATCCTATCAGGATGTTAACATTCTGAACAACTGAGCCTAATACTCTACTCACAACTTTAACAACTCTCTGATACAAAACAAAAAATATTTTCCACGGAAATGATGTGTAAAAGAGGAGATGTATAATGTATGAGACAAAAGCAAATTATCTCCATTCCCTAAGGGAATAGCTTTTGTCTCAGATATAAGTCATGCAAGCATTCATATTTTCAGTATTCTTTATATGTCCATTCAAGCATTATAGATTACTATGTCAAAATGGTACACTGGGATTTTTTATTGCAATTAATATCCCTTTTAAGGACCTTTGTATAATGAACTCAAATATCACCAAAAGCAATTAAAATGTATTGGAGATGTAAAATGAAATGTTAGGCTAGCTAAAGGGAAAAGTGGCTCAACATACTTTTCTAGGATATGAGAAACAGGACAGAAAATTAACAGAAAGTATACCAGCAAGGCATGAACTTCAGAGGCCATGAAAACAACAGAAAGGATAATAAAAATTGTACACAGGTGAGAACAAATACATATGTAACAACCAGAGGCAAATCCCAAACTTCTATTTTAGCTTATTTTAAGATTATTAAAAAAACCCAACACACTAATAAAGTTAAATTTAAGAGAAGAAAAAGAATAATCAGGATTTCAGTTAAGTAAAAATTAATCTAATTAATCTTTACTTCAGTTTGAGACGTCTTGGGGAAGTATACTTTGATACCTATGATGCTCAAGTCTACAATAGTTTTTTAATGCTTGAAATGGTTTTAGTGCTTGAAATTCCTCCACTGGTTATTATTTTACGTTTTGTTTTACTCTAAATAACATGAACTGTTATAGAAAACAGGTAATAAGCAAAGATGCAATTAGTTTAGTCACACAAGTTCATGCTGCTTAACTTACATTTTAAACTCAGAAAAAAAAGACTTTACCTGAAACGCATACAACTTTGCAAGCAGCATAGATTTTAAAACTCCAACTTCAAAATAGATATGAATGATAGATGGTGTTCCAGGGACTGTTTAAATTGTAGTTCCAGGCAGAAATCATCCATCTGGTAATTTCTCAAAAAACAGTGATTTCCCAGCCTTTTCATATTATATTGTCCAACAATATTTCTTCTGTGTTTTTCATTACAGTTACTTTCTAGAATTACCATATTTCAGTGACTAGTGTAGCTCCCAACTTCCTAAAGCTTCAAATACCCTGAACCCTTTTTCTGTAGGCTTTAGCAGGATTCAAGTCCCTAAACCTCAATATAGGTTGAGAATTTCAGAGAGCTGTATCTGTTTATACACAATGGACATTCTAGCTAATAAGTAAGCAGCAAGATCTAAGGAAAAGATTATGCACATAAGTACACCTGTACACACTTTGACATTTTGTAACTTTTCAAATGTGGACTTCACCATAATAATATAATTATTTAATGTAGTTGTTCTGTAACACAAAAAAATTGTCCTTGATATTTTTAACAATATAAGTTTCTGCTCTATAGTATGCATGAGATTGAATCTCTGATTAAATGTGCAAAATTTATCTACCCCAAGATTACCAAATGCCATAGAAAGAATCCACAAAGATAATAAAACAGCAGTTCTTTATTGTCTCAGTTCATTAGGAAACTCTTGAACAGTAGCATTTGCTAATGCCACTCTTGGGTCACTCTCTCATGAAGACAGATTTCATAACACCACTTGGTTATCATTGATGCCCTTTCACCCTGAGTCTCATTTTTAAGAGTACTTTGAAGCCTCTTGCTCATTTTCTTATTTCAGCAGATTACAATCTATTTCTACCTATAAGATTACCAGTAAGTGAGATATTTTCCACAGAAAACAATATTTTTCCATGAAGAAAAGCCATGTACAGCTACTCTTGATGAAGTACTGAAAGCATTTTGCACCACATTTAGTAGATTGATGAATTAGCTGTAAAACTCTCACCTCTCTCCCCTCTAAATTCAGCATTCTATGACACTACTTATTTTAAACTGGTAAACCCCACACTGTCCATCCTTTATTTACAAATGAATGGGATTTCATGCAGAAAAAAGTGATATTCACATGAGGAAGGCTGTCACAGACAGCATTATAAGCAAGCAAAGTACAGCAAAGTACAAAAATATACAGCAGGCAACATCACAAATAATAGAATCACTAAACACCTTTCATTTTTAATTTACGTACAACAGTTCCACCTAATGCATTTCCTCTGACTGTGTGATAGTACAAACAAAAGGATAGTTCTGTGGCTGAAGAACTGAATTAAAGCGGGAAACAAAGTTATTTTCTGCTCAGTTTCATCATCTTCTGTATGCTAAGATCATTCTGCAGTTTCATATGACTTCAAAGCAAATTAGGTCTGCTCAGAAGCTATGAAAATTAAAGCATTAATTGAGGCACTTAGATGGGGGTCTAGAACAAATGCTGTACCCCATACCTAATTTGAGAGTTCCATTCTCATATGAGCTTTGCACTGAAATTTATTACAGATGTTATACAACCTATGTTTTGATATCATATGCAAATTCTGTAGGCAGAAAGTTCAAAGGATAACCACAGACATCTTTGTTGCAGTGTTCTGGAAAGTAGGTATAAAAATAAAAACTCCCCTGGAAGTATGGTTTAAATCCATATAAAGCAAAGAGTTCATCTCATTGTCAGTGCCTTTTTTGTTCTGAGTTTCCCTTAAAAGATGTATTTCTGCCATTCACTGAAAATGAAATAAACACTAACATACTAAAGAATAATAAAGCAAATTTTTAAATTATTTGCATCCTTATCATATGTCAGTCATTATATGTTAATCCAAAGATAAAAGAGTGAATGAATGTACAAATGGGAATATAGTTTTCTGATAAACCTTTTTTTCCTTTAATCAATATTGTCACTAAATTTTAAAATCTCTATCAGATATTTAATCCCAGTTCCAATAACGACATAAAAAGCACCCATTTAAATCTGAAATAATGTAAGCCTATTGCAGGATTATTTGTAAAAAAGTAATTTTTCTGACTGCTCCCCCGATGTTAAAATTAACTGTATGACCAGAATGAGCATTGATTTGCACTTCTGAGTTCAAAAGAATTCTTTTGATAGTCTCATATTTATAGTCCTTCTGGTTTTACATGTTGAAAGTCATAGGAGCAAATTATTAGAAAACATGATTATATATTCCTGAAAAACAGCCAGCTGTCAGTTTTCTTGTTGCCAGTGTATAAATGCAAGAATCTGCAGCCAGGGTTTCAAAAGACACAGTACCAGCAGTATATAAAAACTGATTAACAACACTATAGTCAATGTAATGTATTTGGAGAGAGAAAAAAATAGAAGCTGTATTTCAGCAAAGACTGAGGCATAAAGAGCTGGCACACCTCCAGTCTGAGTGAGTATTGCAATGAAACTCTCATTTCCATGAAAGCAACAGATTTTTAATTATTTTTAACACTAACAAAGAACAATAAAAAATTTGTCCAAAATATTTACATAGAAGCATGTATAAGACAAAGCACACATATCCCCTAGGCCCCCACCCTTTAAAAATGGTTGCTTCTTCTTGACATTCCACGAAATTTAGCAAATACAGGATAGAAGCACAAGAGGTTTACACCATCAGAGCACAGCAGCAAGCACAGTACTACAAGGAGGCATTTATGCCATACTAGAAGGAAATCTAGTCTAACATGCAATTTTTAGATCCATTCAAGCTTTTCAAAACCTGTATCAAGACATCAGGAGACACTGAATTTATAGGGTTTCATGAAGAATAGTATAGTTTCTCTGGCAGGCAACTCATCTGCATTCGCTATTCTTCCCTCATGTAAGCACATTAGCGTATCAACATCAGCTAGTGTATAAAGATGGAGTTGAGACAGAAGAAATTTGAGGTGTGGTAGAGAAAACCAGTTAGTTTGCCTCATTTTAGACTTTTCCCATGCCACAAACAAACGCCCAGCCTCTTGACTCTATAAAAGTTATATTCTAAATAGGAATCAAAGTTGAATCTTATCTAAAATACTCATTCCTTGCTATCTCTTTCTCCAATAAGTGAGAAAAACATGAAAACAAAATGTGCATTAGAATTAGCATCAAAATCTACAAACTGAATTTTGTTCTTACTGATAACATAAGCAAGACTTGTGTCTGTTACAATCATATTCATTTATTATTAAAGAGTACCTCAAACATTCCCGAATAATTCAGTGAGCATGGCACCACACCCATTAAAACAGGACTCTTTAAAACACAAAAGAACATACAAATAGTAGCAAATAACTTCAGATAATTATCTAGGCTTCACTGCACTCAATACTCAAAAATCTATTGGGTGGAACAGATGGGAGGAAAGCAGACACATCATTTTCATTGCTTTTGAAATGAATAGGTCAGAAGTTTCAGGAAGGCAGAACATTCTAAATAGCACGATAAATTCTCTCCTTCAAAATTTCACAACCTCATGAGAAGTAAGTTTGGGTTATATTGCTTGATGACTGGCTGCATTATGGCTAATGAATCATGATAACACTTGTTGAAGAAAAAGTGTACCCAATACTCCATTTGTGTGAGAGGTAAACAGTTGGGGACAGGACATTCAAAAGAACTTCCTCTTGCTCTGCTGAAGTGTATTAACTTCAGCATTTCAATCTTGGCAACTATTTCCTACTTTGGGACCAAAAAGTGATCCTGTCCAATGCTTAACTGCCTGTTGTTTAGTAATAAACACCTGTTAGTGTTTGCCATTAAAACTTCTTTCAATTGCAATTAAATCCAGATTTGAGCAGGAGATGGATGGCAAAGTTCAGACCCCCAAGATTTTTTTTTTCTTCTGTCCTGGTAGAGGATATTCTAATTTCAGTTGTTCAAGTTATTTGAGGAAGCTCAAACCTGAATGATGACTAAATTGCATTAGGTTGAAAATTCAAGAAATCCATGTTACATGATTTTTAAGAAGTTGATATTAGTGCATTAAATTTCTGAATCTGCTTTAATTGTTTTATCACAGTTTTTACTAACAAGGCCTATGGTTAAATGTTTAATGTAGGAGATGGTGGAGGAAAAGGTACACAAAACTGTGGGTAATCTGACACAATGGTATTTTTCTTCCTTAACAATGAACCACTCTTTCTTCTATGGCCTGTAAATCCAGTACTAATCCTAAATACTGCAATGTCTCATAAAATATATATTATATCCCTAAGGCATCCAAATAGTCACAATTCTGTTTAAATAGATATTCAAATAAAATTTAATTTTAAAATGCTGCTTGCCTCCTTCCACTTTTCTTCTTTCTGATGGGTAAAAGGAGTTAAAAATTAACTAGTTAGCAAAATTGAATTTCAGTAATTACAGGTAGCAATCTTACTCTAGTGCTTTTCTAAATACAAAGGTGAAACAAACTGAGTTAAACAATTCTTTTATAACTAACTTTTATGTCTTCCATATTGTTCTAAACAATGCTTCCAGATTCTGTCACAGTATAAAACAGAGACAACCTTAACACATTGAAAGATATTTAGTTTCAGTTTAGTGCTTGGTATGGTTATTAAGAAATGCTATTTTCATTCCTCTTAAACCTGTAATGAAGTACATATTAAAGAAGGCAGAGAAAAGGTACACTGCCAAAAACCTTTGCTATATTGGGGCTTTATTTTAGAAATAAAGGGAGAATATTTTATTGGCAATGGATACCCCTCAAATTACTATATCAACCAATCTACATTCTCTGTTTTGTTGGGACTGGGAACTCACACCGGAACTTGACAGACTGAATGAAACCTTGTACTTAGCATGCCTGAAAAGCACAGGTTCACTATTCACAGCAGTGATTTGCTGCTCTCACTGAAGGACCTAGAGAGAGAGAGATTAGAGGGGGCAGAAAGGCAAACAGAGCCCAAAAGAAGAGAAGCGGACACACACAGAGGCAAACAGGATCAGTTTTAAAGATATGGACAAAGGTTAAATTAACACACTACAATTTTCCTGGGAGCTGGAACATAATGCAAGTTTCATCACAAGTTTTCCCCACTCTCAGAGCAAATACTTCTGAAATTCCAAGGAAAGAATGTGTCTATTATTCTTACTTTAAAAGAGCCTCATCCATAAAGAATAATCATATTGTTAGTCCATGAAGGTGCTGGACCCAGTCCTCTCATGCTGATGTGCTCCTCGATTCCACACACCAGTGTCACAGGGTTCTCATAGCTTGTTTTTTGATCACAGAGGCAAGGACAAAACACAGCTCTCAGAAGCTGACACGCAGCAATTAAGATTGCCAAGGCAATCTAAATTCAGTCTCAAGTCAATACTTCTATGGCTCTTAATTAAAACAACACAAACTATTTTCATTGCACCTTTATCTCAATTAGAAATTTCTTCAATATATATACAATCGCATATCCTACTACCTCTAAAAATACAATCTCAAATGTTTATATTTCTCTTGAATGGACAGAACAGCATTCTCTATGTACTGTCATTCACACAAGTTGCTAGTTTCATGTCTCTAATAAAGAAAAAAGTGGGAAAAAAGCATGGGTGATATTCATAGTACAATAAAACAGTGTCCTAATGCCCAATTCCTGTTCAAGTGGCTTTAAAAGAAACATACACTTGCTATTATTTCCAGGCCTCATAGAGGCAGAGGGGTTTTATTTTATTTCCCCACTCCCAACACCAATAATTTAGATATTTTAAAAGATTTATTGTATAATTACTGTGTTTTTAGCATATTTCCTCCTATGTGCTCAAAATTCCACTGAGCATTTCCAGTATAATACCACAGCATTCAATTTAATTATGCTGGAAACCATTTTAGTCTTTTTATTAAAATCCATTAGGGTGCTTATAATGGGATATTCTATTGGTTTCTTTTTCTTTTTAAATCGCAAACATGAAATAGGTATGAATTTCACAGAATAAATGTATCCTTGTAAACCTCTACAAATTGGAACAATTACTGAAATAGCATATATCTGTTTTACTAGAGTCTGTGCCAATTGATGTTCCTCTTGTTTCACACTGGAAATTGCTTAATGCAGACAATTAAGACCAACCATAGCACCACCATACTCTTTATGGTAAAATATTATCTCAGCAGAATTACTCATTCTAACTATACTAATAGAAACATTTTGACAATAAGGACAGCCTTGAAAGTGCTGTTATATAATTTGAATAGCACAGAAAACACCTAAAAATGTTACCTGACTAGATCTAGTCTGTTAATCATGGTGAGGTCTGTAACAGCAGCCCTTAAATTTCTCTGTTGCATGTGTTGTATAAATAATTACTTTCAAAGCATTGTACATCTACAGACTGCTTAATCTGGCAATAACTATTACAGATTTACCTACATTTCAGGGTACAAATGTACCATCCCCTGAGCATTCTAGACAGCAAGTCACAAATGTACTTTTCACAAGTGCTCTAAGATGGCAAAACTCAGACTTGGCTCTAGGTTATTAACTGTACAAAAGACGTTGTACTGGGACATAACAAAGGTAATATTTTGGAGAATTATTGCTAGATCAGCCAGGTTTTTAAGAGCTGGTCTTTAGGCCACTAAGGCTAAGACTGTAAATATGACAGAGTACATTGTACACTGTTTATTCTCAGTTTAAAGAAAACATGACTCGGCTATCAGTTCAGTATGTGACCAGTGATAAAAATAAAACTGTGCTTTTCTTTACCCCCCTGAAAGGCCTCAGGGAGATCATTATGGTATCTATAACCCTTCTTCATTCCACTCTTTATTAGCATTGATCCAGTTCTAGAACTAGAGCAGCAAGCTGAACTGTCACTCAAATCACATGGGTTATAACCAGGTCACCTTGTCTACACTGGGAAGGCAGCATGCTCATCCTCCAGAGAGAGCACTCATTCATCAACTTGGCCAGTTAATGAGTGGATTAACACCAGCACCAAAAATGAAGGCATATTTTTCCCAATTTTTTGGTTATTGTTCAGATAAAAAATGCAATCCTAAACATACAGTGACAGTCCAAAACTATTTGTTCTCCCTAAGCATACAAGGAAGAGTAGCACTAATATGGATTGCTTCTCAATATCAGTATCAAGATGCAACAGAATAATTATATGGAGTAAAAAAGAAGGCTGATCTACCATAATACAAGATTAAAACAGAAATTGTGAGAAGGATGAAGCACTGAAAAAAGTCTTTCTTCACAGACTTCACAATGAAACAATTGTCATCTATGTAAAATTATACCAACTACTAGTACTGCCTAAAGGCATGAAAGACAACTATAATGTTGATTTTTATGTGTCAGAATTTCTTCACATGTTGGTTAGGAAAGCTGAATGACCTTGATACTAGAACAACAAAAGACTTTGTGAAATATGCAGACTCTCGCTGAAAAGCCTGCCTTAAAGAAATGTCACTCACAGCACATGCACTGCTCTTGTAAAGACTGATGAATTTCAGCTGTTAAGCTCCTTTTTGAAACCTAGCAATCCTGAAACAGTGATTAAATATGGAGGTCTTCCTCCTTAGCTACTCTTGTTAGCACTATAGAAAAATGTTGTAAAAGTAATGCTTTATCTTGCTTCTGAAAATTAAAATTAAATTATCAAGAAAAAGGGCATTGTAGCTCTGAAAACATCTCAAAGCAATTTATAGACATGGATTAAGTTAGCCTGGAATAAACTGCAAATATATTTCTGATTTATATGAGGAAAACTGGACAATTAGAAAAATTAGCAGGAAGGAATTATGAAGGTATTATGAAAGACCACAGCATTAGCACCCAAATTTTCCAACCTCCTATCCCTAACATAGTTAAAAGACATCCTTTATTCTATTAGGTAGCTAAATCAAGCCCATTCATCGGAATGCAAGAAAATGAAAACATATTTGCCACAGCACACAAAACTGACAAGATCTCTAGTACCTGTAGGAATGCTCTCCTTCACTGCAAAGATCCTTCACCCTCCTTCAAGAACCCCGGTGAGTGCTGAGCACACATAATAAACTCTGCTGCAAGTTCTGTATAAAGGGAAGGCTGCTTTCAGAGCTCAGAATGGTACAGATATTGATCTCTCAATATTTGAATTCTTAATGTGATTTTAAAACTTAAGTCATAATGTATGTATACACCACAGGCTTGCTGTAATGGTATCCTGTGTTTATTGATAACTGTAACTATCATAATCAGAAGACATTTGTATCAGGTAAACATTATCTGAAAAAAAAAAAAGTATTCCAGCCTAGAATCGTGAACCTGTGGTCACGCTTACTGGGCAGAGCTGACAGACACTTGGGCTAAGTTACCATTATATCATGGTTAAAAACTGTATTGTCTCTCCTTACAGAAAACAGATTGGAAGAATGCTTTGGCAGCATAATTAACATTGCCCTAATGTTTTTAAGAAATAGCAAATCGTAAGACTGATTCCAATAGCACTCTCATATCTCACCCATGATATTCAGATACCATATTCATATCTCTCAAACTGAGTAACTCTATTACTATTGACTGAAAACTTCATATTTACTTTATCAAGTGTTAGGTTTTGCTCTGTTCTCACAATTTGATGCTTGTTGATTAATTAATCTATTGGAACTAATTCTAATTAAAATTAAAGGGAATATTTCCACTGAGTAAGGAGTCTGGCTAGAGCCAGTAAAGGCCAGAATTCCAAGTTCTGGGAAAAATTTACTGAACTACTTGTAAAATGGTAGTTGTGCTGCTAAAATGTAAAACATATTTTTGACTCTTCAGGAAAAGGGACCACAAACTACAGCTTTTTATTCAAAGGTAGCAATTTCCTCAGTATTCTTATCAAGTGTACAAGACTGTTATGGGCTGGCTAAATATATTTCCAAAATTTAAGACCCAGAACTCTCAATCTCATATTCAGCTTGGTCTTTCTTCTGTAAAGAAGCCTAAAAGGAAGTTCAAAGGAGACAGGTCTGACAGTGGGATGTGCTACACTCACAGTATTTCTCATACACTCAAGAGGAATCCAAAGCATTAATCTTGTGTTTGAGCTTTGATATAAAGTTTTATTAAATTATAATTTTAAAATTTTCCTAGTCTGAACAAATGATGCCTTTCAAGCCAGCCAGATCTGTCTCAATGTCAAAGATTTACAGTCAAGCAGAATAGCCTAGGAATTACTTCAGATTGTTTAGGGAAAAGCTGGAAGGAAGAGCTTGAGGTTGAGCACTATCACTGAAAGAATTAGTGAGCATTTCCAAAGACAGGTGCAAACAGCTGCTCTCACTTCACTTGGATGGAGATTCTCCTCATCCAGGCACTGAATTGATACAGTTCAAAAGCTACTTATTGAGGTTAACAAGATATTTGGCCTAAACGAACAAATCCTATGCACAAGGCCTACTGCCATGCTAAAATGACTCACAGCAGATGAGTACAATGAACTCACTCCCACTGTTGTTTCCACAGAGTTACAGGGGTAAAAACACACTCAAGAGGATGATGAACTTCTTAAAAATCATTGAATGAAAATCATAAATAAATTGCAACAAAAAGATAAAATATATTTAAATCAACCCATTTTCAAAAACTCTTTGGATAGTGAAAAGCTAAAAAAGTTGGCACAATGGTAATTGTCTACATTATTATAATTAAGGACGAGAGAGTCTACATCTTCATGCTGGAGAAAAAAAAACTTGAGCAAATAAAGCAGAGTTGAGTCATAAGTGGGTTACTGACAAATTTAAGCTGCTGAAATACACTTGCCGGAGAACAGAGAAGAGATTAAAAAACAAACTCCTGTGGAAAATCTGCTATCTTATTCCAGAGGAGCAGAACGAATTTTAAAGAAGGACTTTCAAATAAGAAGCAAATTGGCAACTTCCTAAGAAAGAACTGGGTAAGCTCTAAGCAGCTTGGTTTATCAAATGGAAATTTGCTTTCAAAAAGGGTATGCTGAGACAGAAATAAAGAAAGCAGGGAAGTTTGCCCAGGAGCAAGCCTTTAGCTTATTTGCAGGGAAAACACTGATCAAAGCTTGCCAAAATGGAGAGTATTTAAGGTCTTGTTAACAAAACTGACAAAAATCAAACTTCATTTTCAATTATTAATAGCAGCACAAGAGCTGCAACAATCAAGATTTAATCTGAAAGAAAAAGAACTGTTTCAAGGAAGTTGATTTTAACTTGATATATCCTTTTGTTCTTGTCTTATAAAAAAACCAAAAAGCCTACATTGATTCCCGACATGATTATAAAATGTCAACATACAGTGATAGAGACCTACTCAGAAGGAGCTTGGCTTTCAAATGCAATCTGATTTGAGTAGTTACACACCATGGTGAGTGTGAAGATGAAGAAAAAGAATCTCAGCTGGGGAAGGGAGTACATACTGTGGCAAGTAACAATTTGATGCAATTGTGGCATAAGACACAGGTCAGTGAAACTACCCACAGGGGTGTTGTCAGGGAAATCACAAGATAGCACAGAGGAAACTGTGTGTACTACTTCTAATTCAGCAGGACTGCCCTGCTTACATGATCAAGGGTCCATGCAACAGCTAAGGAATAGTTCAGTGCTACCTGAAAAGGGAACTACTGCATAGTACATATTTCTACAGTTCCCAACTCACAGAGCACTGGCCTCCATGTGTCTTGGAGTCAACGTCACAGAAATAACAACTAATTCTCAGAAAAAAGAGTTACTATAAACAGGAGATTTTTTTTTTAAGCTATTATTGTAGTCACATCATTTTCCTCTGTTTCAATTATGCTTAGGCGATGACATTTTTACCATTCCTGTGGTATTGCATAGAAAATTGAGAATATTTGACCAATGCCTGCACTTTTCTGCAGGATTAAGCCTGTACAGAAGCATTCTTCCTACTCTTTCTGCTAAAATATCTAGCCTCTGTTTTATCATTAAACTCTGTGAATGTTTTCTTGACAGCCTCTGCAGCTGCTGTGCGCATTTCCTGCTGGAGCTCTTCCACTTTATACAATTTCATTCAATGCTCTTTTGACCAAAGTTATGGAGATTGACTATAATGATATAAGAAACAAGAGTAGTAACTTCAAGACATATATTATTTATTTATAGTGGAGCAGTTCCAACCAAACAGTTAGAAAGAACCTACCTAGAATAAAAAAACAAGAGCCTGTTTATTGAACATTTACTGGAGTTGTTGGAAATTGATGTTACACTGAATCTAAGGTGACTTTATCCACTCTGAGCTGTTTAATCTACCTCTGGCCACCTATATTTTGCCTTGAAGTCTGAATCAAATATGCACTACACATATTAATCTTCAAAAAGAACCTAAAAATACAAACAATTTTTCATATTCCAAATTAAGGAAGAAGCCCATTCAAATATATAAATCCACACACTTCCTTTTAGCAATGTACAGAGAGATTCTCTGGAGAATTTGCAGAGGAGGTAGATTACTTTTGTATGCACAACATCTGCTTATGTTAACCCTCTGAAGAACATATAGGGACTTCAGGCAAAGCACTGTAGCAGTTTTAGCTACAGTTTTTTGACCGATTTCTTAAGAAGAAAGGTAATCTCTTTGTGAGTGATAACCATTGGCTGAAGTTGGATGATGAATGCAGACAATAGCATGGCTGTTGCCATACTTGGAGAGAACCTAGCAAATGCTGAGAAAAAAACTCAAATGTTAGAAGTAGCTAAGGTTTCTTCCATCACAGGACCATTCAGATTTTGTGCAACAGCAAAGTTGATCCACACAAGTTTCTGAGGAAGAGAAGGGAAAATAATCTGGACTGAAGCTCTCCTGTGACTTAGATTGAACACCAGAGAGCTTCAAACCAGCAACTGGTGCCTCCATGACAAAGTCCTCAGTTTTAGCCTATCCTAATTGTGATGGACACTTTGGTACATGTAGCTCTTTCAGGAACAGAACCAAAGCCAATCCTAGAAGAGAGACGTTGGCTATGAAGCAATAAAACTAACTAGAGGACAGAAGAGTTATCACCATCATCTGGCAAAAGCTTCTGAAGCTTCTAGCTTTGAAAAGGCTGTGACTGCCAGATTAAATGGCTTCATTTAGCTTCACACAATGCTTCCTGGTTTACAACAACAACCAGTTAACTTATCTTTTCATCTCAACAAGACTAAATGCCCCATTAGCAGCTTAAAGAAAAGGTTGAATCTAATTTTATAGTTACTCTCATCCAAACACTTTTTATGCAAGAGCATTCCAGTACGTAAATATATACACATTCACAAAAGGAAACCACACCAAAGAAACACAACCAACAATGTTCTTAATTCGGTTTTTCAGTCCTTGGGTGAAAAAAAAGGCACAAGCATCTTGTATTAGTTTTACTCCAGACACTTCTGCAATAAATGATTCCTTTTGAGATTTATATCAGTCAGTAAAGCATATTGCATGAAAGATTTTTGGACACAAAAAAATTTCATTATTCATAGAATTACTGACTGATCTTTGACAAATAATCTAACAAAACAACAGGAGGTTGTTCTAAGAAATGAATATTCACATTTGCAGACAGGCATAGTACGAAAACAACCTGTCAACTAAGCTGGCACTACTTTCAGTAAAAATGAGGCAAACATTATGGACAGCTAAGACTTGATGAAACTGGAGGAGTAACCCTTCTCATAAAAATTTTGCTATACTTGCCTCCATTAAAAGAAAACCTATTAATATTACATTTCAAGAGTAAATAGAAAAGAAACTTCAGCCATTTGGTATAATAGTGTTCTAACATCCAGGGGAGACTCCATGAGTCTTCTCACCAATTAAATACCCACCTGGCTTTGGAAAAACAGAAACCAAAACCAGGAACATCAATCAAATCATCACACAATGCATAACTAAACTATGAAACTAACTAGCAAAGAATGTTACAGGGAAATTTTTAAAAAAGGTTTCAAAAGCAAATAAAAAAATTCATGAAAGAAAAATATACTAAGTGCCATTAACAGCTGTTATGTTAGCTGGTATGTTAGACTACAGAAAAAATAAGTTACCTTTCACTTTAGAAAAGGACTTTTTGTCATTACCACATAGTGTGGTTAACCACAGTACTGAGTGGTTAAAATTGCTCACCTGATGGTGTTTCAGTCTAACATGATTGCTGGTTCATTGACTCATTTATTTATTTTTATTTGCAAATCTGATTAGTACTTAAAATACTTATATTTCTTTCTAGTTTAATGAAAATAGAAGCGACCTTAATTTTAACTTGCTTGTTACAAGTCACAGGAAGAATGGAGGTGATCTTTTTCTCCCCTTATTTTCTTTCTGACAGCAATTTGTACCTGAATTGTGAATGTAAATAAAATTATTGAATTAATCTAGATGCCACTTGGTTTTCAATAAATTAATTTGTTTTTCCTTTAACTTCTGAAAATATCAATACATCTAATGGCATGTGCACATGAAATTAATGGCAATTAATGATCTCCCTTGGCACCCACCTTCCTGCTATGTGATGAAACATAGCTCAGGCTGGTTGCCACTGCCTGAATCTCTGATGTTTGTTTAATCTTACCTTTTTTCCCATCAAAAATAACAGAAAATAGAACAAAACCAAAATTTTTCTACAGTTAATTAAAATGGTCTTGATGTTACAGCTAGCATTACAAAACTTTTTTTAAAAACTCACAATAGTAATCCCTTAAGACTTTGGAAAGTCAGGTTATCAAACTACATGGAGATACTAGAGTTTTGATTTGGTGATACCAAAGACATCCTGTGTGTGTACTGAAAGATGAGTTAATTGATAAGATACAAAATAGCCCCTATCAAGTTCTTTCCATAACCATTTAATTTAGCAACATATGTCCCCACTGCACTTACTGCCAGCAATTATGCTTTTAAAAACAAGCAGACTTCCCCATATTAATTGTTTATAGGTATTTATCCTGTCACAGGGAAAAAAGTACATCATTCCATTAATGGTGAACATTAAGTATTCACTTATGTGCATCCCACTATATTTTATTGCATGAAAAAATATCATTCCCTGAAGCCAATATCTAAAATTCATTTCATGTCATTAGCTTTTACTTATAGCAGCTAAAGATCAATTAAGCAATTATATTTTTATTACATTAAATAAACGGGAGAGGTTGAATTAATTTTTTTCATCCCTCCACTGTTACAATTTGTTTCTATTAATTATAAGTTGATTGCTACTTTTGAAGCATGGTAGTTAACACTAATACACAAATACTGTTTAATTGCTGTTTATGTTTGCCATAAATTAATTACTGTCAAAATTAACCTCTCTCACTGACATGTGATAAATTACAAGGAAGTTGATAGTCTTCTACAGGCTTCAATAAGTTTCCATTCAGGAGAGTAACAGATTAAGAGTAAGGCAAATAAAAGAACAGATATGGGTCAGCAACACATCCCAACGCAGGCTAATAAAGTAAACTAATCTGATATTAATCAAATGTGCAAACGTAAAACATCAATTCAAAGACAACTGAGAAAAGCATCTGCTACTTAGGCTCTCCACCTCTGCCAGGTATAACATTCAGCTCATAAAACCAATGCTGCAGACTGCACAGGGACCCAAAACCAGGGTACAGGTGTGGATGAGCATTTAGGCAGTACGCTGGAGTCAGAAGTAAGATGTCAGTGCATTTGGCTGGGGAACACAAAGGCAGCGACTATACTGGAAATTAGGTTACACAGGAGGATGTGGCTGAACAGTGGGATTCAGGTGGGTCTGACCTGGAAGTCCAGGTGGTGGTGGTGACTGGCACAAGCCTTTTGCAACCACAGGAACTGAACAAAGCAGCAAGAGTAAAAGTTCTCTGTGACCAGACTAAACTTGCAGACACAATATAAATGCTGATCCATCCCCTTATAGCTGCTGTACAAAAAAAAAGTTCAGCCCACTACTTGTAATCTGGTTTCGGCAGCTCATACAGCTGCATCTCTCTGCATCAGACTTCAGGAAATAAATTCTGCCCTGAGGTGCCCAACAGAAATCAGCAGAGCTCCTCAGATGTGAAAGAAAGAAAAATTTATTCCAACCAATCTACCTCTGCGATTTCAACTTATTTACAGCTAGGATTAATTGGCTATTAATGTTTGCATCCAAGCATACAGACCAGATCATGACTTTACAGCAAAGCCCCCAGTTAGCAAAGGAAGCAGAAACAATGCAACCTAGCTGTACAGTTGAAGAGGAGTGTGATAAATGTACAATAGATCCCGAGCTCTGGGTGTCAGGGGGGCATGGATAAGCCTCATGGAAGAGTCTTAATAAGTTATATATATTCTAGCTTTGCTGCTTCCCTGCTGAGTATGCAATCTTGAAGGATGCAAAGTGTTTTAATAAAGGGAGGGTGACCCAGGAGAAATGTAAAGCAGATTTTAAAACACACATCTCAGAGCTAGAAATTAAACTCTTTCTATTTTTGTGATAATAATTTGACAATTCACCAACTGGAATTCAAGGGGATTTACTTTCTGCCAAATTTAACGCAACAGAAAGATTGTCCTTACTCTCAACACAACAGAAAAACCTGAGCTTTGGTCTGCTTTATATTAAGCAAATATCTTAATCAAAAGGAAACCTCATCTAATAATTGCATTTTAGAAAGGCAGCACCCACCGCTATATTTCATAAATGTATGGTCATTTCAAACTGTGATAGATTTACCTGCAACATTGAAGGACTTAAGCAGTGGAAGACTACTGCATATAAGATCAACAAAAAAGGCCTATAGTAATTTCACGAATACAAGCTGCACCAATTTGACTAAGATTTTGCTCCTAAACCGGAAATGCGGCTAATACTCAGGAGTGGCTAATATGTGAATAATTTTCTGACATTTACAACCTCAGAAGTGCCAGCCAGAGTGCCGAGTCAAGGTGCTGCAAAGTCGGTATTTTGCGATTGTTACAAATTGCTACTCTGTTGCACCGCGGGTAGAGCCTGGCTGCCTGCAGGCAGCACGGGGGGCGGGGAGAGAGGCGGGAGAGCTCCCTCCTTCACCACAGCCCGGGGGAGAGACGGGGGCCCCCGCGCCGCCATTGCCACGGCCCGGGGAGGAAGGGGGGACCCGGGCCGCCCCTGCCGTGGCTTGGGGAGGCGGCGGGGGACCCGGGCCGCCCCTGCCGTGGCTTGGGGAGGCGGTGGGGGGCTCCATCCCTGCCTGCCACCACAGGGCAGCGCCGGGCCGTGGTGACCAAGCCCAGTGGCAGCGGCGGCTGGCCCCCAGTGGCCCTGCCGAGCGGCAGCACCGAGCTGGGCTACCTGGCCCCGTCAGCAGCACCTAGCGGGCCGAGCCTGCACAGCCTTAGTTGAGCCAGTAAACCCCGCCCTGCCGCCGTTCTGTTACTATTTGGCAACTTTGTTGCACGCGGGTCCTCCCTGCGAACGACAGAGCGGCTTATATTCAGGTGCGGCTTATTTATGGACAAAAAACGAAATATTTGCCAACACTCAGAGATGCAGCTTATACTCAGTGCGGCTTGTATTCGTGAATTTACTGTAAGTGATGGACGTCTTTCCTTCCAGGAAACTATGAAGACTAATTCAAGAGGTATAAGTTGAACTGCTTTCTCTGTTTCACTTAAATAGACCTTAATTCCCACTAAAAAGTAGCTTTCCTTAAAATTTCTGTACAATAGTGTTTAACAAATAATGCACTCATAACTATCATGTGTGTGACTCTTCGTAGACAAGATACCTCTCAAGCTCTTGCCAATAAAGCTTTTTACACTCAACCCTTCACCTAGAAAAGCTAATAAAAAGTCTGTATATCACATAATGCAGCTTATTCTGGATTTTTTTCTAAAACCCATATAAACTCCCATATGCCCAGGTGCAGCTCTGAACACTGTTAGATTGGAATATATTTTCAGATCATTCTTATGTGGTCATGTGTTTGGAAAATATATTCAGTATTTCCAGCAACTTGATATTTGATGTAGATTAACTCATTGCATATTCAGATTCTCTCATACCTGCCATTGTAAAACAAGAGAATGTGAACTATGAGACCCTTAAGCAACGAATGCAGAGGATCAATCACATTGTAGTCTAACTGGGCACTGAATGTCACCATTGCTTCGCACAAACACTGTGCCATTAAAAGTGCAATTACTAGAATGTTGATAAAGTGAGCCATTAAATGAGAAATCTCATCATATTTGACAGTGCATTGTGAAGCATCCCCCATTAAGGGATGAGAATAAAATGTTTATGAGCTAATTTATTCCAAACATGTTTGTAACTGTCTATGGTTAGCACTGTTTGATCCAAGAAAAGGTTATACTGATTTGAGTGAGAAAGACAAAATCCTCAAACTCTGAGTATTTATACCAATCTAGATTTTTTTTTTCAAACCATGACTATATCAGAAATATTACCAGCAGTCAATCACACAAATTCATTGCTCCCTGGTGGCTAAAAAAACCCCATTGTTTCTCTGCTTGTATTGTTCAAATAACTGGTATGTGTGTATTATTTTATCTTTGTCCTTCCTGCTGTCATATTCAATATACTGCCAATAAAATTGTTAGGTTTTTTTCTTCCACACACCTACCTACAAAAAAGAAAAACAGGAGGGGAGAATAAAACAACATGAATGTGAAAAAAAACAGAAAAGCTCTTAATAATGAAAAGCTGAAAGGCATTATCTTCTGCATTTGACAAAAGCTGTTAGAAAATATCAAATTCAGCAATATGAAGCAATAAAAAATAATGATTTTTAAAAATCCAAAACAGCTGCCAAAATTTTAAGACAAAATGCAAACTGCAGAATGTAAGTCTGAATAACAATGGTGTGCTATAGACCTGAATATCCTCTAAAAACACAGCTGATCCTTCTGAAAAAATAAAATAGAAAGGCTAATAATCCAGTTTAAGTGATAGTCTATTGTGTTTGGAAAAGCAATCTTCACTCCCTCAAGGTAATTAAAATTTCCTTCACCTGTCTTAGCTTGAGCAGTTGCCAGTACTTACACCCAATACAAAGAAGACAGAGCAAACTTTAAACCATAAAGGGTATTGAACTGAAGTTATCTACTAACATGAAAAAGAGATTAATTTGGTAGATTAATAAATTAATTATAACCCATGATAATATAAGGACACTCAAACTCATCCCACTGTCACACTAATACAGATGCAAAAACAGTGAAAGTGAGCTATGAAACAGGGACCCCTATAATCTAAAAGTAGAGGGATTTGGTTCTGAAAAAGGGTTGCAAAGTGCAATATAAATTAGAACCTAATCTTGCCATTCATTAAAATAGGTCACACTGTCTTCTTCTGCATTTGCTCAGCATATTGTGCAATTATAGCTGAATAAGGAGAGGTAGTGGTAAAGCTGAGACTACCACTTTCAGAAAAAAAAAAAAAAGAGCATATTATTTTGATTCATTTGAGGAATTGTTTTACTCTGAAAAGGAAATGACAACCACTGTACCATCTGAGTTCATCTGGTCCACCTATTTGAGAGTAGGTGACAACAATATTCCCACGTATGTGAAGATAGGAAGAAGCTTTCCAGCTGAAAATGTCTTTAGAGAATTATGTAGCTTTTTCAAACTCACAAACCTGTATGGTTTTCTGATGCCTCATGCACACCTCTGCTGAGACCACAACACGCCATCATGAATATGTGTGTTCCCAGCTGAGATAACACTGGCAGGCAGCCAGGCTTCTGGCCGGGCCACAGCCCAGGAACACCGGGAGTCTCTGCTACAGTTTCATCCCTTGCAGACAGCTCTAAAAGGTTTCAAGAAAAGGAAAAGGAGACAGTACCATCAGTTTTTTTTAGGGAGGACTTCTAAATTCCTATTCCTAAGGAAATCTTAAAAATACATTGTTCCTTCCCCTTACCCCTAGCCACCATGCTGTTCCCTCAGAACATTCATACCAGCTGTTGAATGCCTAAAATCCCACTTGTTAAACTTAAGGCAAGAGTGGGCTCTCTTTATGTTAAAAACAGAAGTTCTGGCACTCTGACTTCATTCCACAGGTCTATTCTCACAAGACATTGTTACAATTAGGAAATCCATCCTTTAAAATTTCACAGCAGATTGCTCTTCCCTACAACAATTTTGTCACTATTAGATCAGTCCAAAAGATACTGAAAATTAGAGGATTTATCCTGCTATATTATTATCTGGCTATTTTATAACTTGCTTTAGCATGCATGGTAGCAGACCTATAAGCCTGATATGTGTTACTGCATTCTACTCAGAACATCCAACTCCCACTAAAGTAAATTATCAGGTGGAAGACAGGCTTCACTGGTAAAGACTGTTGCTTAAACAGACATACATTATCTGTGGAGCAAAAGAAAAATTTCCTAAGATACCTAGTGAGAATTGTCACACTGCATTATGTCCCCGCCCTGGCGGCAGCCTTGTTCACTTGGAAAAGTAGTAAATGTATGCTGTAAAGGTACACTGTTAACAGACCCATGGCCCTGGAAGTGACACAGTAATTTCATGACCACAAGGCGCACCGGACTATAAGGCACAGCCCCAGGAGTCGGCAAAATTCGCAACTTTGTAGATCATATAAGGCGCACCAGACTATAAGGCACACTTTTTTTTGCCTGGAAGATCCGTGCTGCGCACAACAAAGTAACGAATTAGTAACGGAAACCCGCAATCGTGGAGTTTACTGGCAGGTGCACAATTTGGAAACATTTTTCACAGATTGGTTTAGGCTTTCAAAGGCAGCCCCAGGCGTACTCCCCGTGCAGTGGGCCCTGGCACTCCCGCTTGCCCCCGGTGCCGGCAGGTGCGGCTCGGCGCAGCCGCGGGGCCGCCTACCCCTTGTGGCTCTGTGCTGCCACGGTGCTGTTCCCCCTCGTGGCTCCGCGGAGCCGCCATGCTGTTCCCTCGCTCAGCTCGGCACTCCTGCCATGCCGTTCCCCCTCACAGCTCCGTTGTGCCACCATGCTGGCTCCGCGGAGCCGGCCTGCCGCTCATCCCTCGCTCAGCTCGGCAGCACCGCCATCCATCCCTCACTCGGCTCGGTGGCACTGCTGCCCTGCCGCCCATCCCTTGCTCGGCTCGGCAGCACGGCCGCCCTGCCGCCGGTCCTCGCTTGGCTTGGCAGCACCGCCGCCCTGCAGCCCATCCTCGCTTGGCTCAGCGGCGCCACCCCTTCTCGCCTCTTTCCCACAGCCACAGGGGCTGCGCCACCGCTTTCCTGTGGCCGGCGGCGCTTCGCTCCCCCCCACGCCCGGCCGCCCTTTGCTCCCCTCGCGGCTGGCAGCGCCTGGCGGCTCTTCTCTCCCCCGTGGTCAGCAGCTCCTCGTTCCCCCCACGCCAGGGCCGGGACCGGCGCTGGCTCCCTCCCTCTCCACACAGCTCCTGCCGGCCGTGGCCACCCGCTCCCACTCCTCCTTGTGACTCGGCGCTCCCGCAGCACCGCCCCCCATTGCAGCTCACACTTCCGGGGTGGCAAATGTTGCAACTTTGTACATCATATAAGGCGCACCGGACTATAAGGCGCACTTCCGGGTTCGGGGGGAAATTTTAGTCAAAAGGGTGCCCCTTATAGTCGTGAAATTACTGTAACCTGAAAGAGATTCAGCCATTTCAGGAATAGAAACCATTACTGAATGAAACTGAGAAGAGCTACAGCAAGCAGAAGAGGTTAGGATCTCTAAATATGAAAACAAAGGTAGATAAAGAATTGAGATTATACCTACCTTCTGAGTGAATGTATTTTTATTGTTTTTTATGGAAAACTTTTCTTGTCTTCTGTTGATTTTTTTATTCAGATATTTTTTTCTGTTTCCCAGAAGGTAGAGGGCAGAAATTACAAATATCCTAGGTTTTTTACAATTGCAATAATTTCTGTTTTGATGGAGAGAGGTATGCCAGTTTTTCAAAACTGGATAATATTTATCTATCCACTTATATAACTTCTACGTAGCTGTTGATGAAATAATTGGCAGAATTCTCTTCTGTCTTTCAAAATGGAATTCCAGTTCTCTTTAATCAAGTCCCTGAAGTATTCACTCTGAAGTCAAAGTATTTGTAAGCTATTCAACATCTTCCTCTAAACATCAGGAAAACCAATGCTAAGAAAGATGCAATGAGTTAATGTTATTTAATTCATTCCATTACTACAAATGCCATAATAGGATGTGTTTACTCAATACTAACTAATTTGTTTTCAATAGGAATCTGTGGGCTCAGCTGGTCTCCAGAACCTCGGGTTACACTCAGGTTATAAGTCTTTATACTATTAGGCCTGACTATAGACAAGTTACATTTGCTTTAAAGACATGCTGTGAAAATCTAGTAAAAAAGGGGTTCTCAGGGTGGAGTTTGAAGACAAAGCTAATAACTACAGATTTCTTGATTTGAGCCATACCTAAGCTTTGCCTTCCATTCCTTCTCCCTGTAATCTTCAGTGCTCAGATTTTTAAGCATTCACAGAGTAGTGGTGCCTCTTTAGACACATCCTGCACTGGGTGTAGTGGAAGCATTAGGTGATGCAATTCATCACAACAAACAAAGGGAAATAAAAACCTACGTAACTATTTGTTTATCTGCTCTTCCCATTTTGTTTGCATTGGACAAGCTGACATCCAGTTTCTTACCAGAGTAAGCAAAGGACAACATGAAGTTGAAAGCTTATCCTGCAGGTCTCACTGAAAAAGGTGCAAGTTTAGCCCATGTATCATATAAGCAATTTAGAAAAAACAGCTCCAAGGCTGCATCATTCAAATAAAATCTCAAGTATGGTAAACTGACAGATAAAAGACAGGACAAGCACATGGTTTAAATATTCTGCATACTACATTTGTACCTTCTTTTACTTCTGTGTTTCTTAAAAAAGAAAAAAGACCATTCATACTACACACTGTCCTAGATGTATAAAAACTATGAAGCCCAGCTGTTGAGAAAAATGTTTGTAAAAATGAAAATCAAAACATCAGAGTAAGTAAAATTCTTTGGATAGTTTGTGGCCTCATGTGGAATAAAGAACTCACATCAAAATAAGCAGTATAAAGCAAGAATTCATAAATATTTAATGTCTTTTTCCCCCTTTTCTTCTTAGTTTACTCTTTGTTTAATCCATCTAGATATTGCACTAAAAATGTCTTTCTTTTTGCTCTTACCTCCCATTTAAGGTGCAAAAATGAAGATGAAAAGTGACAGCTAATTGCAAGATGCTGGGCACAATGCCACAGTGCATATCCACATACAACAGAAAAAGCCACTAATACTTCAGTAAAAGCAAATCAGAGATTTGTCAAGACACGTTAGGCTGACATTTCTACAAAGAAACTTATTTTTCTCTCATAAGACAACAATGACAACCTCCACTGATGGTAGGAACAGCATGGGCAAAACTCATCAAAGCTGAGCATTGCTGACACAAGTACAATACCTGTTGATACTACTGGGAGATCCTGCTGTTCACCGTGGTCTCAGTTCTCCATCTGCCTTGTTGGATAGTGTTTCCAAAGTACATTTCCTATTCCTGACATCTTCATCCTTACTAGATAATGACCCAAATAAAAGTGCATGAACTAGAAAAATCTGAGTCTTCTTTCTGAACTTTTACACTGAATTTTTTCTTTCATCATCCGGTGTCCACTGACAAAACTATGAGAAGAATCCTAGGAAAAGGGCATTGTCTTGTTTTCATGGTTATTATTTGGTGAAGACTTTTGTGGACTTGGCAAAGGTGAATTAACAAGATAAAATGTCAAGTGACGTGCTGAACTACAGACCTCAACCCTTCAAGGTGATCTGTCCAGGCAGATCTTTCCCTCTGTCTCCATTTACATATTCCATTTCATCTAATGCTGTGTCAAATAAAGTATTTTAGAAAAGGATCTGATCAGCAACAACTCTCATGCTATTATGGATGACTTTTACTGCACATGATATAATTACAGTAATTTCACGACTATAAGGCACACCCTTCTGACTAAAATTTTCCCTCGAACCCAGAAGTGCGCCTTATAGTTCGGTGCGCCTTATCTGATGGACAAAGTTGCAAAATTTGCCAAACCGGAAGTGTGAGCTGTGAGTCGTGGGGGAAGCCGGAAGTGTTACGGCAGCCAGGTGGGGGCAGGCCTAGGGGCCCGCAGCACCGCCCCTGCTGGGTCCAGGCAGTCCCGGGGGCCAATGGCTGCCGAGTTGAGGCGGGCCAGGGGGCCCGCAGCTCTCCCCCTGCCGGGTGGAGGCAGTCCCGGGGGCCCATGGCTGCCGGGAGAAGGCGGACCAGGGGGCCCGCGGCACCACCCCTCCCATGTACAGGCACGCCCGGGGGCCAATGGCTGCTGGGCTGAGGCGGGGCCTCGGCCAGAAACCGCACGGGGGGAGCTGGGGGCGGAGCCTTGCTGCAAAAAAAAATTGCGCCTTATAGTCCGGTGCGCCTTATCTGATCTACAATGTTGCGAATTTTGCCGACTCCCCGGGTGTGCCTTATAGTCCGTTGCGCCTTATGGTCGTGAAATTACTGTACTTAATCAGACAGTTATCAATTTTCCTACAGTTCTTTAGCTACAAAATAGATGAGCACAGCAATTTTCTGTCTAGTAGTGAAGAAGAAGTGAGGCCAGTTGCCTAAGTGAATACTTAAAATTTAAGTTTGCAGGCAAGAGAAATCTCTGTAAAGGTGATACAATAAATCTATCATCACGTCCAAGAAAATTCAGCCATTCTAACAGTGATGAATCTTAACAAACACAATCTTGTGTATTAATATCATCTTATGTTCAAAAAGAATCCCATTGGCATTAAATATTTAGAAACAGTTGACTCCTACATCAATTTTATGGCATAAAGTTTTCCCAATAAGTTCAAGATGTACAGCACTTTTTCACAGAAAGAAATCTCCGAACACTTAAAAAGAAGATCTTAAAAAAAAAATCAACTGTAGTCTACAATGCTACCCTAACAATGAAACTTGAGAAAAGGAGAAGCATTGGATTATTTGATTTATAAAATGGCATCAAGTATAAAGAAAATTCATGAGTCACCTAGTTTAGAGTCTTCATTTCTACCAACTCAGTTTGCACATAGATTAAGCACAAAAATTTAGGCTCCAGAAAGCCCCTATTCACAGTAAACAACTGTCACACTCATGCTCATATGCTTGGTTGACTCCGGGCTAGAGTTATTTCTGCAGAGAAATCTACTGCAGCACATCTAAAGTAACAAGAAAATAACTTACATATTTCCCACTAAGCTAAAGCTTTGCCAGGCATATTCCAAGAAAGCCACCTAAAATAATTGATCGCCAAAAGGAAGTAAAATTATACCATTCTACTTATGGAGCCCTTCCTGACTCAGGACATAGGATAGTAGATACCATTTGCAAGAATGAATTTTAGGGGATTTCTAGTTCTGTGACCAATGAGAAACCCCCTCCATCCTTTGTATTCCATATTAAAAAATTAATTTCCTGACAGTAGGAAAGGAAAAGGCATAATTTTCAGAGCTCTTCAAGAGAATTCCATCCTACTGGCCCAAGGCAGGGGAGTTGGAATTAGATCATCCTTAGGGCCCCTTCCAACCTAAACCACTCTATTATTCTATGATTTTACCTTAATTTTTCACTTTCTCCACTTCTCAAGTACGAACTGCCCTGGCCAAATCATTAGTCTTTGGAGACAACACACTTCAAATTGGTTATCTCACTAAGAAGCCTTGAATGAGTTCCGCAATTCTAAAATTAATTACAGATATCCCAAACCACACAGACACACAATAAAACAAATCCCCCACAAAACAAAACAACAAAACAAAACAACAAAAAAAACCAACCACACCACCAAAAACTCAACACAAACAAACAAATCCACCAACCCAGCAACACTTGCTGATTTAGTGAAATTAGGTATGAATCCTGGATGCTATGTAAAGGCCAAATAAATTAATTGATTTCATTAACATATACTGAGAAAAAGATATGTTTTTATGTTCCTGAATACTGACAAGGCCACAGAAGTCATTATTTAAACCCAAGATTTTTATATAGAAATTAAATGCAGAATTTAAAAGAGGAAAAAAATAGTCCATATATAATTAAAACTTAATTTGAGGTTTTTGATGGGAGAAAATGGAAGATAGTTTGAATTCATCACTTAATAACAGAGTTCATGGCTTTAAGCTGTCAAAAGCACCTAAATAACATTTCTCCACAGCAAAATTTAAAGCAAAAGCTGTGTTTGGTCCTTTGTAAGGACTGCATCAACTAAAGTGACAGCAACCAAAATCTCTGAATCATATAACATTAAAATAATATTTTCCAACTAACTCAGTAAGAAGAAAAACCATTACAACTTTAGTGACTACTTCAAGACCTTTTTAAGAACTCTGAAAGTCAAAAAGAACTACAGAAAGTGTACTATGAATATAAAGCACAAACACACATAGCTGAAATAAAAAGGCTGAAACACCAATCAACTAACAAAGAAGCAGAAAAAGATCCCATAAATAAATTAAAAGACAAAACCAGAAGAAAATACAGGTTGATTGTTTCACAGGGAAGCCAGGTGAGCTGATGATAACAAAAAGGTTAATTTATAAAACAGCTTTATATTTTTTTTTAAAGGTGAATTGTAACTACATATTTTTTAAGGGGTTAGAAGCATTGGTCAAGATAGGAAACATAAGGCATATTCTGATAAATTGTATGTACACAGGTTTGCAAGGCTTGATTAAATTCTGTCTTTAGGACCCAGTGAAAGTCTCTCAAACTTTAATGGATTTTTCTAAAATTCACTGGATAGTCTCAGGAGACTGGAAAAGGATAATCTGGGTACCATCTTTAAAAAGGAGAGAAAGAAGGGACTGGGGAATTGGAGACAGCCTAACTGATTCCTGAAAAGATTCTGGAATGTATTATTGAGCAATTTATAAGCACCTCAAGAATAATAAGATGATAAAAAACATATGATATGGATTTGTCAAGAAAAAAAGGTTGTATCAAATTGGCATAATTTATTTCTTTGACAGAGTTGCAAGCTAATGGATAACAGGGAAGCAATAGATGTGATAAACATAAGCATTACTTTCTTTTTTTTTTTTTTTTTTAAATTCTCTATGGCATTCTAATAAGTATGTTAAGAAAATCTGGTCTGCATTAATTCCCTGTAACATGGCAGAACCCTCTAAAAATCTCCCAAGTACAGGCTTCAGCAGTTCCATGTCAAAGTGAGAAAGCATTTCAAACAGACAGCAGCAACCAAAAAATACCCTTACTTCTAGTCAATATTTTCACTGATGATCTAGATGACAGGCAACATGGACAGTGAAGAAACAAGAAAACAGAAAATGAAAAACTTGCAGATAACGAAGCTTAACAATGTTGCAAACACTTTCAATTCGCCTCTATTTTCAGGACAGTTATGAACATTTGCAGAAATTATTCAAAGTCAGAAGCTGAAACTCATGGTGACAGGGGTAACACTGTACTCAGAGTGAAGAAATACACTGCCCTCTTATGATATTCGGATAATCTGTCTAAGTTAGGTACTATGGAGAAGATACAATTCAACCATAAACTGAGTAAGGTGATAACAACAGAAAATGCAGTGCAGAGTATTGAAATTTTTCCTCTAATATACTAACTGGAATTTTATCTGTAATAGAGGAGTATTTTTTTCACTTTACTTACTGCTTTGAGTCCTAAGATAAAACAGATGTGTCTTGTCTTAGATAATGACTTTAACAAGAACATACAGCAATTTCAAAGAGTCCAAAGAAAACCAACAAAAACACAAGTTTGGAAAAAAACAGTTATTTGGGATTAAAGGTTGAAAGATATTTACATTCTTTAATCTAGAAAAAAAAAGGAAAATTAATTGTCAATACTTAGAAAGTGGTTGTAAAATAAATGACAGCTGACCCTTCTCTATGTTGACTCATAAAGAGAAGATATTTCCATTTGAAAAAAGATTAAAACTCAGGTTTTTAAGAAATATTTTTGTGACATGAGAAAATCCAAGTTCTCTTCACACATTTCAAAGCAAGGGAAGGAATTGATCCAGTCTGACATGACAGGATCTAATCAATAAGAGCTCTAAACACTGAGCTGCTCTTTGCAGAAGGAGGATGTTGCAAACCTTCTTCACTGTCTGCTCTAGTGATCCCAAGTAATAGAACACATTCAGAGCATGTACCAAAAAAAGGAAAAACTTCTTCCAGGGACAAAAGGAGTACCAGCTATTACTGGACAGGCTAATGAGCAGAACTTCAGACTCATTGGGAAATTTCAACATAAAATCTTGGTGCACTTTTGTCCACGATTAGGTAAGAAAAACGAGCAGAGGTTTTGTAATGCAACTTTGTGTAAGCCCATAAACTATTACCAGGTGGGACATTGGAGTCTGATATCTCCTATAAACATGTAGTCCAAGCTCTTTAAACAGCCTATTGCATTTTGACATTATGAGCCCAGTCTGCAAAACTGCCATGTTTTCCAAAATGACACTACATCATTCCTGTTTTATATAGCCTTATCCATGCATTGAGAGAATGGATAAAGTAGTATCAGTATCAAAAAGAATTTAAACCTTCAGCAAAAGTATGAATGAATTCACTAGTAGTACGTATAAAGATTACTGATGTACATGGGAAAAGAGTGAGTCAAAGATAGATGCTATGGATCCAATGTAGCATGATAGAGCTCTATTAATATTGATCATTTACAGCAGGTCAGATTCCACCATAAAAGACAAGTTTGGTAAGGCAGGAAACAGCATGAAAAAGAACAACCTAGTGTGCAGTAAACTTAGGATGTGCTAAACAGTGAGGGACTGTTGTTTTTATCTTTCATTCTGAATACAAACATTTTGCAGAAACTAAATTGCTGTGGAAATCTTTTGCCTAAATGAACAGTGAGAATATGGTGTTATAATGAAGAAGGAACACACTCCATACTACATTTTGTCCCTATCAACCCCATTCCACCCCTTGACAAAACAATTTGCTGTTAAAATATCTTAAAGACGTGCTTTATATGTCAGGAAGAAATTACAGCAGGTATCAGCCTTCCATTTTCCCTAGAACAAGAGAAAAACGGTGGCAGTGCTCTCTGGCTAGGAAAGTTAACAATCTGTACAATCTAATAAGATCCTACTAAATTATAAGTAACATTTTCATATTTGCACTTTAACTTCCCTTGCCTGAAACAAAATAAGCTATGACAATTTTCCCTGACCTATGCAGAAATCCTGGGCCTGAACTGAATATCCCAGTACTCTTGCTCGTGGACTTTTCTTGAAGTCATCAAGCTTTATTCACTTCTCACTTATACCTTAAACAGGTTAGAATCAGAAATGGTATCTACCAGAATGATATGGTAGCATCAGTGCAAGAGGTGAATTAGACATCTCAGGCTTTAGTGTCTCATGTTGCCAAACATCCACAGCTACCTGCTAAGGCTATGTCTTGGGACACAAAAGAAGGACATATAGGTAGTTTAAGTGGCATTTGTTACCCAAATCAATATGGATATATAGCTGAAAATCTCTCACTAAGGACTACAATGCTTATATCTATAGGCAAAGATTCAGTCCATCTTTTCTGAACTGCTCAAGCCTCTCATTTCCTAACTTCTATACTTCATAAGGTTTTATATAGTGACACCATGTACTCCATCTAAAGTTAATACAATTTAAAAGGGAAAATTTGGTGAGCAAGTGAATCTTTATTCAGGGTTTTTTTCTATCACCAACATTCCTGTTTCTGGAAGAGGAAACATTTTTTCCATTCAAAAAGAAAATTTTAACGTTTTTTAAAGTTATCTCTGCATATATGTACAGATCAGTTAACAAAATAGCTGTGTCTGTCTCCCAAAATCTCTGATTGAAGGAATATAACTAGCTCTCCTCAATCATCTCTCATGCACTCCCTTTAGTAAGCTTTCTTTCTGTCTTAACCTTCACTGTATCCCCTACATACTTTCAGTTAAGCTCCTAGTAGTAAAAGAGATCCTGCAAAATTAAGAGAATAAATTTCATTTCAAAGGTTAAAAAACCAAGATTTCCTACATAAAGCTGCAGTTAAATACCAAATTGATCTAACTTTAGAGACAGTTCCTTTATCTTCAGTGAGTTGTAATGTGACTGCTGCCTCTTATAACACTTCTGAATTACTGTCACATTCATCATGACAGATGTGGGTCATTAGAACTGAGGAATTAACTACATGCAGAAGGGATTGGGAGCAGACTGCTTTTGATGGAAAACCTAAAATCTACCAGAACTGGGAGGTCAGGTAATGCTTAAAAATTACTTTCTGCCAGTAAAAACAGAACTGTAGGAGGTAATTATCTGACTCTATAAAAACACTATGCTTCTTGATTGGACTAACATATGGACTCCACGAGTTCTCCGGACACACAAAACAGTAAAACTGTGACCCTGATAGGAGTCTGACATCAGTCATCATAGGTGGCATGGAAAACGTGCACCACATGGAAGAACAAATCCAGAGTTCTAATCCCAAAAAGGTACCAGAAAATCCTGATTTCCTGCAGAAGTGCTTGCCAAAGTATATTCATGGGATTTCCTCTAGACAAAACAGTAAACATGAGTTTTGGTCAATTATTTTATTAACAAGAAAAAAATCAAAGTAAATATTCACAAAACACGGTCACAAGTATCTTTCATGTAACAATCTTAGTAGTTCTCAAACAGAAAATTACGCAAGTAGTATTTATGTTAAAGGATAGATTTAAAATGTTACAATAAAGGATAATTTATGGAAATCAAGGGTTCCAGTTAACTATAGTGTATAAAGGCTACTCTGTAGTGAACATGTTGTTTGCCACTGCAGTGCTTGCATATTTAACAGCAATTAAAGTGCATGGGCATCACTTTGCATCTCAAAAACTGCCAAGTTTTTCTACTCACCATATATTTATGCAGAAAAACAAGACATTGAGAATTACTAATTCATCATAGCATTTAAATGAAAATAAAATTACCTTACAAAATTTTAAGAGAAAGTAGAATAATCAGAGCAGGAAAACACAGATTGATAAACACAATGATGACAAGGAACTGCCTCTTTTAAACTCAGCAGAAGAAAAAAATCAATTACAGATGGTCACTGTCCCTTTTCCTTTGTCCTTTTTGTTCTTCCCTTTTTGTAATTAAGTTTATAAGAGTCTTTGTTCTGAGATCACACAATGAAATGTAAAGAACTTCAACTCTAAACAAGCCCAAGGATAAACTTCTCACCACTGTTTTGTTAATTTATTTATAAATTTGCTAATTTAACAGATCCTGTATCATGAGAAAGGATATATCTTTGCCACTAATATGCTTAGTGCAGTCACAAAACACAAGCATTTACAAAAAATCCAGAGTATTTCACCTGTAAACATATGGGGGGAAAAGCCACAAGACCTGAATCTCCCACACAGACAGGGAATTTGGAATGAGGTATCTAGTTATTTTTAAAACTGCATTTAAACTTCATTACAGAGAAATAATGGCAAATTAACCAATGGTGTCTGCTCCCCCTTGAAAGCCTCAGGTGTTAGAATGTTCATTCAGTGTTGCTTCAAATTGAGAAAAGAGTACAATTTTGATCTGATGGGCTTTTCATTTACAGGAAATCTGCCAGCCAACACACTGTTGCACTGTTGCACCACATTCATAAAAGATAAGCAAGGCCCAACTCTGCATGCATAACAAAAGCAATTATTAATCTAGGTATTGTTGTCAGAATATATTTCAGTTGATCCTAGCTGTTTACAGGAAAGGAGCAGACAGGTGCTAGAGCTGTGTGCCTCTGTTTATGGTAGTAAGCATAATGATGACTTGACAGCAACACTCATCATAATCACTCTTGCCCCTGCAGTCTCACACATACATACAACCTGCTAGGAACAAATCCTTATGCAACAGAAAGCTGAATATAATGCAAGTTGTGACTTGTGGGGAATGTAAAGTGATTCTTTCGGGAGTATTTGGTACCACTACCTAATGGCTGACATTTAACAGATGTTGCGTCCACATGGTGAGTCAGTCCCAAAACCTCTTTGATCAAAATTAATACATTTAAGCACTAACTGCATTTTACAAATACCTTAGACCCCTGACCAGTTCCAACAGGACAGTTCACAAACTATGCCCTCTTACAGAAATCTTTCTATGACATATTTTGAAAGAAGCATTGACAGAAAGACAGATGCCTTTTAGTGCAATAATAGATATGCTGTGTTATACATAGATCCAAAATTGATTGGTTTTCTAATGGAAGCAATACCTTTTTCCTGAACTTAATGTATTTCACCCAATGCCATGATAGATGCCTACAGCACAGTGAACTGTATTTTTCTCTATTTCTGTACTAGTCACTTGCTTGACATTAAGGAATTCACACCACAACTCCAATTGAATTGGAGTTGTTCAGTGTATTTCAAGTAAGCTGGTCCCTTGCATTTTTCCAGGACAAGGTGTGTCCCTTTCTAAAAGGTATAGAAAGTGAGAGGGTATACACAGAACTGTGGTCCTAACAAAGGCCACTTTCTCTTCCAAACTAAAAGAAACAGAGGGTTTTTAGCAACCCAAGTTTTCAGTGGTTGAAGGCTATTTGTGAATAGATTAAATAATTTTCCCTAGGTCTTGCTAAGCTATATATTTATGAGTACATTTTCTTCTATTAATCAACTTTGAAAGCAATCAAAAGTAGTCATTATAATAACTACTCAGGAAGGTTTTTACTTTCTGCCAAATGGAGAACAGGTGACAAACATGTTTTTCTATTCAGCTATCTCTGCCTCTAATACCTACAACTACCAACAGAAATGTGCTGTCAGAAGTGCAAGAGCCACAAGCCCAGCAGTCCTGCACTGCTTTGCACGTCTAGGCCTTGACAGGCCAGGCTATTTCTGTATTTTATTACCTGTTATTACAGTGTCTTTACATTTGACCTGTAGCTCACAACTATGAAATGCATTACACATCAAGGTACACTAGGTTATTGAACTTTTAGTACAGTAGAAACAAATGTGACTTAATGCAGTAGTTTAATTGCCATTTAAAACAAGTGCCAATCTTTTAAGTGATTTAACTAACAATCACTTACACGTAGCAGGTGTTTTGCCTGCAGATGAAAGAAGATAGCAGCTAATTTCTCAAGAAGCTATAATGTCAGCAGTAAAGCTATTATAGGAAAAAGATATATGAATTTTATAGAAACTGTTATGTTTTATCATAAGAGAAAAGGAACTTGCATTACTCTGTTCTCATAAAGAAGTATTTAAATTTATATGCATCCCTGTTATTTCTTAGCAATGGATCAAATTCAGCATTAATTAAAAAGCTAAGTACTGTCAGCAGCAGAATTCTTACCCTACTGCTAAGTAGCTACATCACAGCCTTTGAGGGGATGCCAAATGGGCACAAATGTCCTTGAACTTCAAGAAATTGCACTGTCACTGCTACCAACCAGAAGTTATAACCTGCAGGTTCAAAGTAGCGATGATGTCTGGAAAAAGCTGAACTAAAGCATCAGGAGACACTCTGTACATCTTATATTAATAAAACATTGCTTAAGGACAGGGGATAGTCACCAGAAACATAGGTCTGATATAAGATTCAGCCTAGCAACAATATATCTTAAAAGTACTTATATTTTTATGGCTAAATATCTGGTTTAAAGTACCAGTTTTCCAAAAGGGAGGACAGAGATTGTGGATTTTAATCAATAGGTGTCTGATTGCCAAAGTAAATAGCATTTAAAATGCTAAAGACTTTGTCACTCAGTGAAGAAAAGTGCCACTTGATGCCCATTGCATAAAAGCAACACTTAGGGGTATTTTTTCCTGTAGATTCATTTTCACAGCATTAACATCCAAAGCTTCCTTTCTCTTTCTGTGATATACAGTTGCCACTGCAGATTTGTGAGCATTTAATACTCGCAAGAGCTAAGCATATTGATTGAATTCAAAGGCAGACAATCCCAAAAAACAACAAAGAAAGATAAAGGGACAGTCTATTTCATAAAGGTTGCAGACCACATTAATGGCTTTGATATTTTTCTTACCTAGAAGTACGTCAAACATTCTCATTCTGATGTATCAGTTTGTGATATTCCTGCATTGTAAGACAATGGAATCTGACATATTTTTATATGATTAGCCACAAAACATTCCTTTAATAATTAAAAGGAACTACCCTTTACTCTTATTGGTCTTATATACCTGTTCTTCCATGGACTCCATTACTAACAATGTATTAATATTACATTAAAAAGAAACTGTGATCGGCTTAGAAGCACAAAAATGGATGCCTATATACTAAAGTCTAATGAATAAATCTAAATGCCTTCTCTGTAATATCTGAAGTACTTCCCACTATTTGTCCTAAATCAGAACCAAGGCTTTTATTTTGAGAAAGCAATGTGAGAGCAATTTTTCTCCTTCCTTTTTCCTCATCTCGTGCTCTTCCTTTTCTTACTGCTGACCTTTTTATCCTCTATCTTTATTGTCTTTAGTTGTGCCCATGGGAGCTAAGTTTTAGTGAGTTTTATACTTCACCTAGGAGACAGAGAGATTTGTGGTCATTCTTATCTACTCAGATAATAATTTCCAAAGCTTTGGCTGTGTTGCTGAGGAGGTCTTGTCTTCTGCCCTCTCAGGCTTCACCCTTGAAGTTGACAGCTTCATAATTCCTGAGGAACACAGCTGTCAGGAGAGGTTGTATTCACAAAGAGAGTTTCTCTGAGGTAACATGTACCAATTCTGTAGAAGACTTTGAAGATTAACCCCATGACCTTGAATTTAACATAGCATCCTGTGAAGAGTCAGAATCATGAGGCAAGTATTTATATGATGTGACCTAATGGGTTGACACATTGAAAGAGGGATGGTATATTCTGAAAAACTTGAAAACTGTTTCAGTCTTCACCAGAGATGCACATTCACAGACAGAAGCTTGCATAATGCCAATGTACTCCAGGTCAGAGAATCATAAAGAATTTACTCACTCACTAAGGTAAGTATATGAACAGCAATATCACCAGCAAAGGCCTAAGTTGTGCTTGAAGGAAAGCATGAACTTAAAAGCATTGCTAGATTGGCAGAGCATCCTTCATTTTTGCAGATTCAAACAGGCAGTGGGAGTAAGAGGAGATTTCCTATTTGATAAACAATTTCTGATCAGCTATAGGTGAAACAAATGTGTTTCTCATTCTGCCATGAGCTCTGTGTGTAGTGGTTTGAAACTAAAAGATTCATTTCCCAGTTTGCAGAGCAGTTAGACAAACAATAATAGATTTATTTTGCAGAGGACATACTGGACCTTGTTTTACCAGCACTGTCTTTAACATGCTTGTGTTAAGCTCCAGGAAGATGATTTCCATGCAGAGATAGAAATCAGCAGGAAGCCAGAGAGTTGGCAGAAGCAAGCCATATGTACACCTGTAGTCCTGCTGAAAAGACAGCTGCTACACCAGTCATTTCACCACCCGTATGTGATGACAGCTCCAGTCTCAGCATTTTGTGTAATCACAACAAAGTATAAGGAAAGAAGCAAGACCATAGTAAAGGTAATAGGCACATAGAAAGCACACAGAAAGTTCAAGAATTAAAAACAAAAACAACAACTAAAAGATCCCCAAACACACAGCTCCCTTTTCTGTGAATTCCATACTAGCAGTGCTGTCACTTAATGCCACTGCAAAACCACAGCCAAGGCCTGACTTCAAAGCGAGTTTAAGAGCCACAAGTGTAACTAATGCAGCAGCTTGTAGACGCCAGTAGAAAAAGCTACAGGAAAGAGCATAAAAACAGAAAGTACAGAAGAAACTTGCTTCATTTTGTCGTTCCACGTTCCAGCAATCACATTCTAGATTGTATTAGTTGAAAGATTCATCAAAACATTGCTTCACATTTGCTTCCATGAACTTGCATAATCTCCATTTAAATGCATTTATTCTTCATGAAGTCCTATCTCAGTGCATTGCAAAACCTAGCTATGGGTCCCATGAAAAAAAAAATTTAATTTCATATGTACCAAGTCTGCCCTTTGATATTGTCAACAGATTGTTCTCTATTTCCTATATTGTGGGAAACGGGGTTTTTTTTCCCTTTATTGACTTTCTATATCTATCTCATTTATGATTTTGTATTAACATATTGTACTACCAACTCACTTTAGCCCAGCTGGCTCATTTAAAAGGCAAGTGCTTCAGAATATAGGTGAACAGTTGGGTTTTCCAAACAGCTCTTTACATTATCTGATTAAAAATAGCATGTGCTTATTCAACAAGCTATTTTAAGGCTAGACAGTATTTAATGACTTACAGGGGACTTTGTGGGACAGGGGAGTGGAAGCCAATTGGTACATTTTTCAGATTTCTTTCTTTTAAAATCACAGGAGAAAATTCACAATATTAACTAGGATGGTTTGATGCTGTATTGTGAGTTGCGACTAAGAGATCTCCCAGTACTTTAGAAAGATTTAATGACAAAAGTCTGTTGCATTTAGTTGCACAAATTTACCCTAAAGTGTTAGGAGAAAATGTGTTCCCTGTGACAACTTGGAAAGAACATCCTAAATACTAATGATCTTGAAATAGAAAGCCCGAAATATGTTTTGATCTCTTGTGCCCGCTCCAGATGCAGGCTGCACAATATTCTGTCTTGAAACTGTGATACATATAACATCCACATCTAATAACAATTTGTAGCTGAAATACACTTCCCCTTAGCAAAGACTATATGATTCTAGCTCTCAAGATCATGATACATGTTGCTTTATATAAATCTGTATAAACTTTTCCTAAACAAATATCTCTAAGTATAACATTTAATAACTGATGAGTCACCTAAAAATAACTTCAAAATGCCTAATGCTAAATATTTAGATCTTTGTTTAATCCCAGTAATTTCAGGATGTATGTGTGAATCTATGGAATGCTATAAGCCTTCTCTCTTTGTTTCTGTATATACACATTAATAAATATCAAGACTAAATTTTTCATTTAGATAATGATAAATTAAGAACTATTTTTCCTCTCTGTTCTGTTAATTCTGTTAACAAGAGATTGCTACTAACTTTCTTAGTACAAAAATAATTTATTCTGCCAAACTAGAGATTACTATATCTATTGACTGAGTGAACTTAGTGACAAGAATTTTCAGAGGGAAAACTGTTATTAAAAGCAACACTGAGTACTCTGATACTTAAGAAAACACATTCTAATCATGGATGCCTTATAGGATATAAAATAATTCTCATTTTATACACACGAATACGACAGATCGGACTTCCAGATTTATATCATTAGAGGACAGAATTTTTTCTTTAATATACACTCGCTAGCTAGTTAAGCCAAGTCATTGTTCAGGGAAGAAATGTCTAACATGCACCTTTATCCAAGAGATTGTCTCAAAATTTATAAATTAATTTACCTCCCCACAGATCCTGGGATCAAGTCTACCCCACTTTACCACGAGGCCATATCCATTGCCCAACATAACCAACTGTTTACAAGACCTAGGCCACTTCTGCCCAAAAGTACAATTTAGAAATACTGCATATACAACTTCTCTGCTACTTACATGTTTGCACACTGTCTTCAACTACTCTATAAACTCACATCATTTCACAGTTTGAAGAATCCTAAGCAAAACAGGAATCAGATCTATATGGAAATTTCAGGAATCTACCATAGTAATAATATCATAAATGCTGAAATTGACAAAATATATGAACACCTACACATATAATTTTATTCTCTGCTGTATAAACACCCTATTTTAAAATCTTACCTAGAATTGAGGTAAAAGGAAAAAAAAACTGCTATGACAATATTTCTTGAAAAGTCCCAAGCTAGATTGTTATATTTCTCCACCCTACCAACCTCACTACCTCAGCCCTGTTTTCTAGGACATCAAAACCATTATCTTTTTCAGAAACACTAGCGAGCTAATCTGTTTTTTAAAGAAAATGTCATCATCACTGTTCATCCACTGTTCCTTTTCTCCCTGCTAAACCAACCCACCTCACTCCCAGCAAAGTTCTGCACCAATCTTTTTTTCCACCTTACTATGGGATACCTCTCCCAACACCTGCTATTGCAACGCCAGTTGGAAAGGAAATGGGCAATTGAGAACACTGAGGATTTTTGCACTGGAAGGTTTATCCATGCAAAAGAGGCAGGTTATTTGGCAGTCAAATGTGGGGCTTACAGAGAAAATTATGAGAGTTTTGCCTATATAAGCACTTTCATCTGCACTGTGGATAAATCGTTATTTTCTCACATAAGTTTTGTGGAACATCCAGCAAACGTTTTGACAGGAAAGAAAAAGTGTTCAAAAAGTGTTACTTTAGTCTGACCAATTTCTAACAAAACTGCTTAGCCAATTCATTTCCAGATCATACACCGTTCAATTGCTTTCATCCTCTAATCTCCCAGAATCTGAATATTAATCTGAAAGCGAATTTGGAACAGATATAACATATTTTGGACTTCAGTCACCAAGAAGGATTTTGCCTTGTTAATCTCAAAGGATTGGCATAGAAATTTTACCACATTTTCTAAAAAAAATCCGTACAAATTTAAGGTCAAGTTCTGGATTTAATTGAAGTAACCTTTTGTACAATCTAGCTTTAATGAAGTGCAATGAAGTTAAACTCCATAGGGGCCATTAATCTGAAACACTCCATTAAAACAACTACAAGGGGAGTTTTTAATAAACAGTGTGAACTAATGCCCATGTGGAAAGGTAATTGAGAGGGAACTGGTGTCTGGGCCAGATTGTTATTAAATCCTTATCACAGGTAAAGCTGAAACCCCAAATGGCAAGCTGCCATGTGATTTATAGTGACCTTCTCTTCCCAGCCTAAAGAAAAGACTATGTTCAATAATAAAAAAATCCTGTGACTAAGCTATAAAATAACTGAGCAATTACTTAGAATAATTTATACAGTGCAATACACTGACCTTGCTCCAAGCATAAAATCTACAAAATAACTTCAGTAATAAAACTGTGAGCTACTAAAAGGACTAAAGGTTCAACCATTTTTATTGTGCAGAACCTGAGGGTACTATAAATACATATCACACTCCTAATAGGAGAGCTTAAAAAAATTCCTAATTTTTTATTCTTAAAAAAAACTTCTCTAAAGTCTGGTAGGGTTTTGCCATATTATAGGAAAGCCTACTGTCCTATTTTAAAACATTTTACTGGGTTGCTAAAGTCCACACTTTCTAACATAGTATACACTCAGTAGCTGCACCCTATCTAAGTCAAGTCTCACAGGAAGCAATGCAACAAGAGACAGAAAACTGCCTCACAGAACAGTTAGGTTTATAGCAGTATGAACTATACTTCTAAGAAAGAAAAAAAAAAATTATTATTCTCATGAAAGGTAGCATAAGAAATGATACTTGCTCTAACAAAATGTTTATACCAGTAGAATTTCTATATAAAAACAAACAATATTTACTTAAAAACAATAGAAATCATTTTCTGTAAAAATTTGAATAGAGTTTACTTCAAAATTATAAGAAGCATGGCTTCAGAGCAAAATCAAAGCGTATCTAGTACAGCATCAACTCTATACGTTTTTGTATGCTTCAAATGTCTGCATTCCTTATCTAAATAACAGAATTGGGATGTGTTCTGTGACCAGACATATAGTAAGTGCAAGAGTGCTACAATGAAAGCTTGACAGGGTCAAGTATAATCAACAGCAGATTACATCAGCTAAAAAGAAAAATAACCACTTTTATTTTCAGTCTGGCAAAAATCCAGGTTATAGCAGATGCCATCCAGAAGGATACAGGCTACGCACAGTATAACTGAAAGACAGAAATTTTCAACAGGCTCATATCATGCAAGACAAAAAGCTGCTGTCTTGATTAATTGGATCTTAGTTGATTTGGCAATGTGCAAAGGTAAGGACCCTCTATTACCTACAACTTGTGTTGCCATCATCACTGGGCACCTTTTCACTGCCAAATGCTATCTCTGATTTCAGAAAAGAGGAAAGAACCCCAAGAAGACCACTTGCAACATACAGGTAAAACTACTGAGAAAAAAATATACTTGTCAACTTATTCACACGTATTGATCTATTTCTGGGGGGTTAACGTGTGCTATCTTTTTTGACTTTTGGACAAAACACATTTTAACACTCTTATCATGAGAAGAAATACTTTTGGTAAAATTAGATTAGATATGAAGAAGAAATTCTCTCCTGTGAGGATGGTGAGACATTAGAACAAGTTGCCCAGAGAAGGTGTGTCCTTGTACATGGCAGAGAGGGGATGGAATATGATTTTAAGGTCACTTACAACCCAAACCACTGCACAATTCAAAGATTCTATGACTCTGTGATGGTTACTAGGGTGCATGTGAATTTTATAAATACAATCTGCACTTGTTTCTGTTTATTTGCACCTGAAACATACAGCCAATAAATACAGTCAGTGGAAACTCTGGGTTATTAAAAAATTACTCTGGTGTTATTTTATACTTCTTCAGAAGAAAGTGTGAGGTTCATATGTCTTTGTACTTCATTTTAAAAATAGAAATATAATTTAGTGACATATTGGCAAGTGGACAACTCTGTCATTTTAATATGAGTAAAAGTGAAAGCTCTGTTTAAAAGCCTTGGAAAGAAATGTGACTAAAGTTAAATACATTATTTAAGTATATTATTAAACAAGAATGAACTGAAGCATGTGTTTAAATGTTTCACTGAACTGTGTCTGACAAAGGACTATTTTCAGCTTCTGCTTATGATTTTTCCAATGCTAAATCTCAAGCAAAATGAAGCCATTCCAAACAATTAAATGTCCTTAACTGTACTGGTCTCCTTCCTCAGCCAGCTGATTCTTGTGTGTCAATGGAGCCACTCCAATTTGTATCAGCTCACTACCTGCTTCAACATCTGACTGGAAAGATATTTTACTTTGAAAAAATCTAGGAAAAAAATCTGTTGAGGTGTTTGAACCTCATAGGGAAATGCCCTACAGGATAGGGAGTCTTGGTCAAAAGAGCATACTGGAGAAAATGCTGCCTCTTCCAAAAATAGTTTTTCTTTTCTTGCAATTTAAGAAAACAATATTTGAATTTTTCAATTTAGAATAATTCAGTTATTTACAAGTTTCAAGAGATTGGCATGAACAGGAAATATTTCTCATAAATTAATGGAATTCAGTGCTACATTTTAACCTGCTTTTTCTGAATTCTCTGATGGAAAATTGTTTCTTTCTCAGCTCTCAGTTTTGTCCCCTCAAATTGTATTTTCTTCCCACCTTATTTCTTTACCATGACTCTAAAGAACCTGTGTGCTCCTAACACAGCTCTATTCAGTAATGGGGAGGGTACCTGACAGTCTTTGCATTGCTATCTAGAGAAGAGATTTGAACACAGTCTGAGCTGTTTCTGCTTTGAAGAGCTGCAAAACTTGTTTGGATGTCAGCAAATGTGAAGAATCCTACATTGTCAACCCCAATAATGGCTGGACATTGCTTTACTAATGGAACATCATCCATTTCAGCACTATTTGTTTGGCTAAGAGCTACTGACTAAATCAGTATCTTCTGTCAGTTATCTTCCTCAAAGAGAGGAATCAAGCTCTTTTCCTGTTTTTGCCCAATTTTCTCCAAAGACATTTCTTAATGGGTATGGATAATATACTCTAGCCCATATGGCAATATATAAAAATACATACATACACACACAAGCCCACTACATCTGTATGTACAAAACACTTTTAAAAGTAAGTTTCATAATACTGGCCATGTGTGTATTCATACAAATAAAGTATGCAAACACACATTTCTGTCAGCTTTAAAAAGTTTTATTTCCTGAGCTTGAAGCAAATAGCAGGCTCCTGAGAAACAATACCTAGTCAGAAAGGAACATACTGAATATTCAGAATAATTTATTTATCTGCTGTTCTGCATTCATAGTTTCCTCCCAACACACATATAATTTTTTGCCATATAAAATTCACTGCGCCCTAACAAAAGGAAAATTACCTAAGTTTCAATACAAACCTGGCTGTCAGTAGGATCCCAAGACAGATGACTGGAAAAAGCATAAAACTCTCTTCCTCTAATAAAATCCCACTGTTCCATTTCTGAAAGGAGCTTGGCCTCTTTGAAATAGTTAAGACAAAGCATGAAAACAACATCTCATTTTTTTGGGAATATGCATAATCATTATTCAAACCCAACCCAGAACTCAATGTTTTTTCAACTGGGGATGTCCCAGTTGAAGCAAGGGTGCTCATGGAATTCATTATCTGCAATCTGCTTCCATAAGTGATGGACACCTTCCAGTTCTGCACTGTCACATGAAGGAATTAGACCTCAGATAAATCCCAACACAGGATTTCAGACACCTGATGGGATATTTTATCACAGAATCATTCAGGCTGGAGAGACTTTCAAGATCACTGAGTCCAACCTTTGACTGAACACCATCATTCCAACTAAACCCTAGCACTCAGGGCCATGTCCAGTCACTTTTTGAACATTTCTAGGGATGGTGACTCCACCACCTCCCTGGTCAGCCTATTCGAATGCAGCGAAAAAATTCTTCCGGGTGTCCAAAATGAACCTCCCCTGGTGTAGTTTGAAATCATTTCCTCTTGTCCTGTCACTTGTTACCTGTGAGAAGAGGCCAACACTCACGTGTCTACAACCTCCTTTCAAGGAGTTGTAGAGAGAAAAGGTCTCCCCTAAGCTTCCTTCTTTCCAGACGAAACAAATGCAGCAAAGCTCCAGAAACATGTAACACCTGCAAATTCGTGCTGTTTAGTAATGCACTTTCAGAATACAGCATACACTGAAAACAATGAAAACCTAAGGAAAATAAAGCTTTATCTTTACTGCCCTCTTCAGGCTGCAATAATTTTGGGTTTGTTATGCTTAATAAACACACTCTTTAATGCAGCAGGCCCTTAGAGCCATACTGAAATATTTTGCTTAATCTGTGAATTTTGCCTCAAAGAAGCTGTTTGATTTAGGTTGATAAAAGTGAGTAAATCTATGGGTGTATGAAAATCAAAAAAATTTTTGGTGGTTTCATAAAAAATACACTATATGAAGTTGTCACTGTTGCAGTAATTGAGAAATTCACAGTGAAACAAGTTCTTAAGATTTTTCAGAACAGCAGAAACATAGTAGTGTTCATATCAAACAGCTGTTCCATAATTTAGAAATGTTTGTAAAGGACAGAAAGCTTAGGACTCAGGTATGTAGTAAATGTATGATTTTTCACCCCTTATAAAGTTAAAATTTCATATTAATCGTAACCATGTTGTATAATTTCCTTTTACAAGCAAAAACTTCCCTATACTATTCTTTCCACTGCCTAAGTCCCTCTATTTCTTTAAGATCTGTTTAATACTGTTAATGGTTTATCTCATATTTCTTAAAGTATTGTTTGTTCTCTCATCCAGTATGTTGATAGAGACTATTCCAGTAATAGAAAACTACTTTTGAATCTGAACTTATTTCTTAACCATTAAGTCACCCATTCTGAACCATTAAGTCATATCATTTAAAAAAAAAAGGCATTTTAATATTTATCATATTTTAAGTGCCAGGATTATTCTTATTAATTTCCTTGAAAACCATTAAAACATATACTTTCCTATGGCATTTCAGAATTTTGGCATTTTAGATTCCCAACATCAGCCATATAAAATTGTTACAGCATACTAAACCTTGTGTATAGTTTGCTTCTATTTTGTATATAAGGCCTGGTGTAAAATCATGCAAGACTTGTCCATTAAATTCAAGATGACCATGATTAAAATCCCTACTACTGTGTTAGATCCTAATAACACTGCCACACATTCTGAGAGCTAACATTCTAATTCACATTATCACAGTATTCTGGTACCATTCCATACTTCAAGCAACAACATATCTCATCTTTTCTGTATATCTCTCCTTAATTTATCCCATATTTATTCTGACTTTTCTCCAGTATTTTGGGCTCACAGTTCTAGTTACTTCTAAGATTTTTATTACACCTTACTTTACCTAAATCTGTCTTCCAAAATTTTTCCTTTCCTCGTTCGTTGCCCTTCTGTCACAATCCTTTTGACTGCTCTTCTCTGTGTTTTAAAAAAATTTGTCCTTGTTATCTTGAATAATCTCAACATGTAGAGTCTGAGTCCACTGCTTCTGAAGTCAGTAATCCAAGAGGAGGATTTGGCCAGTATAAAATGGCCTTGCCTCCTTGAATTTTGTGTGTGAGGTGTGAAATACCCATGTAAGATATTATGATATCATTTTATCATTTATCATTTTGTTTTCTGATATGTACATAATATGGAAACAGCAAAAGAAGAGATGCTCTTCTAATAATCATAAATATAACTGCACTCAGAATAAACCCTGAATAGTTGTGTTTGCTCATAAGTAGTAAGGCTACAAGTGTGGGAAGGATTTAACCTGCATTACACGTGACTTTGGCTTTTTGATTATGGCACATTCTTATGGAAGCTGGATTTTTTTATGACAGTTTGGAGGAGGAAAGGGTTAAGAGTTCATAGAAAGCAGGGATTTATGAAAAGCAAAGGTATTTGGATAAAACCAAACAAGTACCTTAATTTCTTTGTGTTTTCCAGTATTTCTGTCTATTCAACCTGGTTACTTTAGGCACTAACCCACAAAGCATTTAATTTTAAGCATATAACCAGGTTTAATCACATGCTTAAAATGAAATATGTGCTTTGGTTTCATATTGAACCAAGCCCTATGACCCTCTGACTGACTTAAATGGATTAAAATATAATTGTATTTCCATCAAATACAGCTTGTGCAAATAATGCCAGGAAGGCTCCTCAAAACTGATACTTTTTATCAGTTATTTGTTCCTGAAGTATATTCATCACTTTGGTACATCAAATAAGGGAGACTGAGGAAGAAAACTGGCAGACAAGGCTGAATTAGTTAAAAAGAAAAAATAATAGTGCTTTATTATGTTTGCTAGCTAGCACGTGGCTTATCACCCATCACACATATTACCACATGTGCATGTATTTATACATATCTTATAGTTCCTGCATTTCTCTTTTGCTATTTTAATTCCATTTTTAAAATGTGCCAGACAAGCACATACAAACAGGACCTTGTTTGATTTGATTAGGCTAGAATGGAGAGTTTGATTTCTTTCCAAAGTTTTCCAACAGTTGACCTGAAAAGTATCAAAGCAACTTCCATCTCTTTTGTTTCCATCAAGTCGTCCCAATTTCCTAATTTCACCAGACCCCACAGTTGCCATGTCTTTGAAGTTCACTTGTTGTTCATGCTTATTTTCTTTCTAGTGATTAGTATAGCAGACACTCAGACTGAGAGTGATTTTGAGTTTGTCTGTTTTATTATTTTATTTAATTTCTTCTAGTTGAGAACCTACATGCTGAGGCAGAAACATTATATTCTACAACTGAAGCATGTGGAGATCAGGATGTTAACATCTTTGGCACTGAGTACTGCAACACCATATCATAATCACCATATTATAATCACCATATTACTTGAAGTTTCTGCAATGTTATTAAATTTGAATGTGAACATGTACACAGAAAATTATAAAGGCTTTAAGATACTTTGATTGTAGAGTAGTGCTAGACTTCATGTGCTGAAAGACTTTATAATCAAGACTATGAGATCCTGAACACTTCCTTTCTAACAAACACTATGCAACTTATAGCTGATACTGTTTCCCATAATCAGTTTGGTTTAAGAAGAAACAAAGCGAAGTTCATACTAAATATGAAGCCAAATTTCATTTACTTTTAATCCCTGTCACCATGTGTTAGCACAGTCATTAACTCTGCCTCAAGCTAATGACATTCATATAAATATTGCAAAATATGTTTTCATAGCTTTGTATTTTTCTTAGGATTTTTTTCCAAAATGAAGAAGAATGGTTAGTGGGAATTGGCAAAGAAATTATGCAGCAGCCACGAAGTATTTCTTTAGTATCAAAATTCTGGACTTGCTGAAACTTCTTTTGAGACAGCATTTTGTTTACTTACAAGTCTAAGTAGGACACTGACAGGAAAATCTTTTTCTTCCCATCAAACATCAGGCTTGGCACATGGAAGGTAAGGCAAATGTTTCCTGAGAACAGAATTTCCATTGAGACAGACCTTCAAACATTAATTGCAATTCGTGGGGGTGCAGCACAACTGCCAGAATGAGGGGGTCTCTGTTGGCCAACATGCTCAGGCAGCACCTTGCCGTAACATCCTCATCTCTCCTGAATCCAAAGGGCCACTGTAAAGCCACATCAGTACACAGAAATTGAGATCTTATCCGAGCACAGGAGACCCAGAAAGATTTTCTTTCCGGCATTTGGAGCTACGCTAATCAGGAAATTTGGCACTGAGAGAGGAGTAAAAGGAATCCCACTTCATAAAACAAACTAAGTGAACACAAGGGAAAACTTCCCAAGTAGGAAAATCTCTAACATGCAAAGAAAAGTTTAGGGGTCTTTTTAAGCAAGCAACACAGGAAGAGAGAATTTTTAAAATGCTATGCACTAGTTCAAAACTGCCTGAAAAATTGTTAGTATTTTGAGAAGCATCACATAAAAAAAAATCATGACAGACTGTCATGTTCTCAACATTGCAAGAACGGTGGCATATGTGGTTTTTCTGTAACTGATGCAGAATTCAAAGCCATTAATCTATAAAGGTCATTGACATTAGCGGTTCACTAAATAACTGATACTAGAACATTTAATGAAGAAGAAGAATTGTTTTCAGAAGCAGACAGACATACTCGGACAATTGCCCATAACTCCTGGCTGACACAGACATAAACATGTCAAAAGCTCTAAGCTTTAAATTTTAAGACTTCCCTGCTTCTAGGGCCCTGTCTATACAGTGATATGTAGAGATACCTGGTCTAGCTTCAAATGCATTTATTAGTAGACCTGACAAGAGAGTGTTCAAAGTCTAAATTCTTTAGTTGATCCTAAATCTTGAGGACAAGTACAGTAATTTCACGATTATAAGCTGCACTGAGTATAAGCCGCACTTCCGGGTGTCGGCAACTTTTCATTCTTTGTCCATACATAAGCCGCACCTGATTATAAGCCGCACGTTACAATACAGAGTGTGATAAAAAGTATCTATTCTATCACCATCTGTTGAGGGTGGGGGCAGTGATCCTTATCTCAGCAGCAGATATTCTGCTAATGGGTCATCCATTGAAACCAGGTGGGGCAATGTTCTTTATCTTTTTACAACCCATCCTTCCTCCAGCGAGTCATTTTTTGCTAATGGTCCATTGAGTCCCACTGTGTGACTGATAAAATTACTTCATCCCATTGGAAGTTGCTCCAGCCAGGAGGAAGAGCCCAACCTTTCTTACCAAAATAAAAACAGAGGTTTTGGGACACTAAGGTAGCCCCTTTCTCCACTGGACTCCAGAGGAAAACCAAATTTCTCCACATCACCACTGGACCTCCAGAGGGAAACTGCACCTTCTACAGGAGCACTGCTTCAACTGAATCACATCTGTCACTGCAGGAGGATGCAGTCACCATTTAATGGGACTGCTGCCAACACCGTGCCTGACAGGGTGTCAGGTTGTACTCTGACTTTGTCAGGGTTTGGAGTTTGTTTCTTTGTAGTACTGTATTTCTATTTTAATTTCCCTAGAAAAGAACTGTTATTCCTAATTCCCGTATCTTTGCCTGAAAGCCCCTTGATTTCAAAATTATAATAATTTGGAGAGAGGGGGTTTAAATTCTCCATTTCAAAGAGAAGTTCCTGCCTTTCTCAGCAGACACCTGTCCTCCAAACTAAAACAGCAACTTTTTGTTCTTTGTCCATATATAATCCCCACATGATTATAAGCCGCACTTTGGGTTCGGACCAAAATTTTAGTCAAAATGGTGTGGCTTTTAATCACGAAATTACTGTAGTTGCTTTCACTTTGGTCACCTCCTCTGCTGGTGCCTTTCATTTCTGGTAACTTAGAATTGTTCTAAAGGCAATATTTACAACTGAAATCACAAATGCAACAGAAGTAAATCTATGTACAGATATTTTTCAAGTTTGAAGTACCCCTTGGTGTGAAAACCTTCCAATTATTCAACTATAAGCTGTGTAATTAATTCTTTTGAGACCTCACATGCAGTCCAAAATAAAAAGTATAACATCCTAAATGTGACAAAGGAAGAATTTTCCTCACTTTGGTAGCAATGGCATTGTTGGTGAGCTTTTTACTTGCAGTCATTGCACTATCAGCCACACCTCCTGGATAGAAAAAAAGATGATTGTTTGCCTTTGCCTTATGCAGAACATTTAAAGTCAGTAAAGCTAGGTATGGCACATAAGCACCTAATATCTATTATTTTAAATTTCAAAAGCACTCTTTGTTAATATCACAAACTATTGTAGAATCATCATTATAGCCCACATTCTCTACCATTTTTATAAGTAACAGTTGTTTTGTACAAAAGGTTAAACTTGACACTTGTAGACACCTCATTCTTAAAATGGGAAAACACACGGAAGACATTACCACCTCCTCTAATCTGCTGACATTCCTAGGCCCCTCTCCCGAACTGCCTTTCTTTTCACACTTTTCTTTCTTCAATGCAGCTTTTAGAGAGAACAAAAAAGAAAATTTTCCATACTTTGACATTAAAAAATCTCTCTTAAACCTCATACCTCTTCACTTTCCACTGCAGCTTTTTCCAACTAAGCTAAATTTCAGTGAGAACTTCTTTCTCTCCTTACCAGATATGCCTTATTGCACTCCTCTCTAATGACTTAAAGAACTGTCCCTGGCTCAAATGTTACTGATTTTCCACTGCTTTGAAATAATCAGTCATCATTCCTTCCAAGGACTGTCTTCTCAGGAATACTGCATTTCTTTGATTCTTTCTGCAACCTTTCTTTATGGTTCCTCTAAAAAGACCAACTATTCTGTTCATACATAGTAACTCCGAGAGTTTTCTCTGGAATCTCACACTCTCCACATTCTAGTTTCCTGATTTGTCTTGCAGAAATCTCTAAGTCCAGTTAGCCCCTGGCTGACAAATGAGTCTGATACAGTCAAACTCTGACAGACACACATTTTTGACAGTGTATTTTGCATTTCTGGAACAGTAAAGCTAATCCTTTTGTTGTCGAAGGCTGTTTTCAGCAGAGAAATTTCCCAACTCACCATACTGAGAGATATTCAACTGGTACAGGTTTACACACATAAGATTCTAAAGGACAGAAAATAGAATAAAGCTTACTGCTCTTGCCTCCTCTTACATAGATACTTTGAGTCTCTTGAAAATGCAAGCATATATTCATATTCTAAATGTGTCCCCCTAAAGCAGGGGACATAGTACATGTAATCTAGGAAAGTATTGGGACTCAACAGCAAAAATTGGGAAGGATACACTCTAACTTATGCACATTTTAATTGAGCTGGCTATTCCAGTCATTCAGCCTGCCAGTTTGATATCGCACAGGACATTCTGCAACACCTCAGCATCCTAAGGCAGAAATGTCTGCTCTCTTGCTGGTGTCAAATTCCCTGTTGCTGATCCCATCTGCTGCTTTAAGTGACGTTTCTGGCAAGCACTGTTCTAGATTAATCTCTTGTAAAACCCATCTGCCTTTTCCCAAAAGTACACCAAGTGCTTCCTGCTGCCACTCAGGGGAAAACATGGTAAGAAAAATGTCTTTTCTCCTCAGGTAAATGACTGCTAAAATGATTGAGGCTCTGTTTTCACTCTTACACACCCTCAGTTTCCATCAAGTCTGGATAGATGTTAAGATACACAATATTCCCAACTCATTCATATCTCGAGGTTCATCTTTGTCTTATCGTCTACATCAGATTTATGTATTCAGGCATCTCTACACTTAAATAAAAGGAAAGCCATCAGTATTACCTAAGCCAACTTCACATCTATCTAATTTTGTTTCTAAGGTTCTTTCAAAGAAAGAGATCTTTCTCCAAAGTTCCTAAAGGATTTCTCAATGCCAACTGATGTCAGTAATAATGAACTAGAAAATGAGCAATCAATTAACTATGTCGCTACATTACTTTTATTTCTATGAAGGGACCAGAAGATTTGTGTTAAGCAGGAAAAGAGTTACTTTCCTTCAGTACAAGCAGAAACCAGAATTTGAAACTCTGACTTTTAGAGACATCATATGAGTCTTCATATACAATGCCACCATCTAGCTCTTCCATTACTTTTCATTCAGAATAAAACAATCTATTTCTTCAAGCCTGGCTAGCCTGAAAATGCACTTAATAGAGTTTGCTACAGTGCACACTGACTTCCTGCTTCACAGGGGACAGATAGCTATTCTCAGTTATACCCATTTTATGCCTAGAAACCCAGTAAAAGGATAATCCACTGAAATGTGTATAAAATTCCAATGTAAACACAGGCAGAGAGAAATATCAAGCATCCTTAAAAAGCTGATGAGAATTTGTTTATGTATTTTTTTAATTTATTACATGCAAAATCCCATTGGTATCTGCAAAACTGATTTCATACATCATTTTCAGCTATGGATATGACTCCTAAAACAGCAGCAGAAAAGGAGGCAAAGAAGATCTAACAGTCCTTGGCACATCTGTGCTCTTCCTTTGATCCTTGAAAAAATCAAAAGCGTCAAAAAAGAAAATTTTCACAGCTTGCTCGAATTTAGTTGTACTTATGGTGTTATATGAACAGAAAGGTTAAATTCAGAAAAAGAAAAGCAATATTCTCTGCTTGAATCAAATGCAACAATTTTTTAAAGATTTCTAGGTTGTCATTAGGGACACTCACCATCTCTTCACAGTTTTGTATATATCTATAAGAAATATTTTGAGAATCTCAGTGACATATACAATGATGCTTATACGAGCATATGAAGTAGAATTTGACAAGAGATATTTGACAAGAGATATTTGAGGTGAGTCCATACACACAGATTGATCACTGCAGTTAAAGTCCTAGCACATAACAAACTTGAGTCAACTACAGTAAATTCACGAATACAAGCCGCACTGAGTATAAGCCACATCGCCGGGTGTTGGCAAATATTTTGGTTTTTGTCCATAAATAAGCCGCACCTGAGTATAAGCTGCCCTGTTGTTCGCAGTGAGGACCCGCGTGCAACAAAGTTGCCAATTAGTAACAGAACCACGGCAGGGCGGGGTTTACTGGCTCAGCTCGGGCCATGAGGGCTCGGGGCTGCCGACAGGGCTGGGTGGCCCAGCTCGGCGCTGCCACTCGGTGGGGCCGCTCAGGGTCGGTCGCTGCCACCGCTGGGTTTGGTCACCCCAGCCCAGCGCTGGCCCGCGGCGGCAGGGTGGGCACAGAGCCCACCGGCACCTGCGGCGGCAATGGGAGGCGGGGATGTAGCCTGCCTGCTCCTGCGGCGGCGGCACATGGGGACGGGAGCCCCCCAAGCCGCGGGGCCAAGCAGGAGAGAGCCCTTGCTTCCCCCGAGCCGCAGGGCCAAGCAGGAGAGAGCCCCTGCCTCCCCCGAGCCATGGGGCCAGCAGGAGAGAGCTGCCCCGCCTTCTCCACCCCCTGTGCTGCCTGCACAGAGCAGCTCCACCCGCCACGCAACAGAGTAACCAATTTGTAACAACTGCATAAATGCAGGGTTTTACTGGCAGGAGCTCGACTTTGCAGTTTGCACTGACTTGGTTTGCACTCCCAGGGTTGAAAATGTCAGAAAATTATTCACATATTGGCCGCTCCTGAGTATTAGCCGCATTTCTGGTATGGAAGCAAAATTTTGGTCAAAACGGTGCGGCTTGTATTCGTGAAATTACTGTAATTGTCGCTAACAATTCACTCACACCAAAGTGGTGATGAAAAAAACTCCACTGTCTTTCAGAAGACTAAATTACTGCTGATTGCACTTAGTCCCTCTGGTTTCAACAGCAAACATAGGCTGGTGAACAAACAACTAAAACACAAGCACCCCTTAATATTTAGGAGAAAAATTCCTGCTATCTAGAAGGATTTGTAAACCCTGATGCTCCAAAAGGACTTAGAATGAGAGGTTTCTGTTCTTCTATTATGTTCTTAATTGGTGCTAAGTATCATGCATAAACTGCTGGGCTTCCAAAATGAACCTGAAGTCTCCAAGAGAAAACGGACTGCCTAACAACTCCTTAAAATCAACAATCTGGGGGGAAAAAAAAAAAGCAGGTAGACACTGGTGGACTTCTATCAGTAGCTACTTCTAATAGCTTTATACTTATGTGTAGTCTTCATGTAGGTGTATTTTTATATATATGCAAAAGATGTCACATTCTTAATTGGTAGCTGTAGTTTTGTGACTGACATGAAATTCATTACTAATCTTCCTAAACGTGTTGCTCTGAGATCTTACTTTAAAAGCAAGTTTTGAATACGAATACTCAAAACTTTTGATACTCCTCGGCTAAATTCTATTATAAGGTTTTTAAACTCCTGTTTCTGAATTCTGTGCCCTTTGGTTAGTAGAATTCTATGACAGAATAACATCAGTTCTGCTTGAATAAGGAAAGCAGAGTTGTTACAGCCGTACTGAGAGAGCAAGAAAAGACCAATTAATAAGCACTCAAGAGATGCCTCTTGAATCTACAGTCATCTCCACAGAATACTCTTCATCTACTAAAACATACTTTATCTCCCCAATTTTGATGCCACTTTCATAGTCTACAAAGGACCGAGGGTAGCTTTTTTCTATGCTAAAAAGTTTGTGCAATTCCTGTCATCCTGTTCAACATTATTTCCCCATATACCCCTACATGGTGTCTTCAGGATGAATATTTTAAAATGTATTGCAGGCTTAATAAAGGGAACCCTTGATAATTGACTTCTGTTATGACCTTTACCTTCTCTTATGATCTATCATTCAGGAAACAAAAGGTCCAAGGACGCTTCAGACATTGGGTACTCGATTACCCTCTCTTGAAAAAGTTGTATTCATAGATATGGGTGAGTGACATGAATTGGGGTATCTTCATATTTTTATCCCTTGCATTTGTTTTCATGGGTAAAATTGGCAAGTGCCAGTTCACATATACAGCTTGTCCTACTCCTTGCCATGCTTTTGTATATTTCTATTAGAGCATGAAATAAAAATGGCTCCTAAAAGATTTTTGGGGTTTATTTGGTATTATTTTTAAAACATGGGTTTGCCTGTTAGAAATGATACTGGTAAAATGAAACAAGTCTAAGAATGGCAGCAGCTTCACTGAAGATTAACAGACGAGGGTAAAAACTCCATTGCTATGGAGTTTGTCTGAGCAGAAACTTGCTTAAGGCTTGCCTTTGTTCCCTTTCTGAGCGTTGGTATTTTCTAGTCTTCTGGATAAATTGGAATAAAAACTCTCAAGCAACTTACATAGAAAATTCACAATAATACTGTGATGTGAATAAAAAAATTTATTCCCAAGCTTCACTCTAATGCTGCACCATAGTTATTTCACTGTAATTTAACAGATCTTGATTGTGACATGGTGTGGTTTATATAAGTAGAGCAAAAGTCACTTACATAAACATGTTCCCAGGTTTCCTCAGATTCAGAGCCACAATGCAGTAAGCATTATTTCCACAAGAAGTATGGGTGAGTACTTTCAAGTGGTCCTCTTCCAGAAGATGAGGCTTAGTCAGCTACTAACAGTGCGTAACAAGTCCTGCAGGAAGACATGAACAAAAGGAGCTTGCCTACATACTCAGAAATTAGGATTTTACAAAAGCCTGTAATAGTAGGGCAGATTTTCAGTTACTGAACAAATCACATCTCTACTAAATTGACTCCAGTTTGGATTCTTCAGCAAGTAACTCTGAGCTTGAAATGTATGCTAATGAAATATGTAAAGGTATCATGGATGCCCCATTATTTAAAGAAGTATAAAATAAATGAATACATGGTCTCAAAAGATGGGGCCAGTGCTTTTGGGTAGTCATTCATCAAGCAAGTACCCGTTGGGGGGCATTTGGAATTTCATATTTGATGATACTCCTCCAGTGTTTCATTTGTTCTGTTCACTTAATTATGTCTTATCTAAATGATCACTTAAATTTTTTATAGATCCAGATTCCCTTCAAAGAAGTCAGTCGTGCAATACTAAGGACATGTGACTTTATAGCTCCTAGCAGCCATTTAAAGGAGTGGAATCCCTCTGGAATTCTATGGAGATTTCAGTGGACACAAATGCAATGAAATATTATCAATTTTGCATTATTTTTATACAGAATAGGTATAAAATATTCCTACTCAGGTGCTGATAAAAGATGAACCATTGAAACAAGACAACAACTTCACTTTAAAATAACTGGATTAGGCAGTATAGACTCTTCCCCTCTGTCTTTATCTGGGTACGGTTTTATGTCAGTGGAGAGCAAAACTTACAAAATGTAATCCTCCAGCAGATATGGCTTAAAGAAATAGGACATTATAATCACAAAACACTTGAAATAATCACAGAGTGTTTCCCCCTCAGGTGAAAACAGTTGTGAAGGGTGCAAATTTCATGTTTTACTCATGTGCTCAATCACAGAGGAAGACGTTTGCCAGTTCACAGAAGAATTTTTTTTCCACATATAAAAGGTTAAAAATATAAATCCAAAGAGCCCAGATGAACGAGCTAAAATTCCAATCCCACTAAATGATCATTTTAATCACTGATGTCAGCAAAAGGCTTCACATGGTATTTATACAGCTCCAGCCTGACCCACCTTCTTTCATAATGCCTACCATGGAGATTTGCAGACAAATTCATGCATCAATACCATAATCGTTATTCAGTCAAGTACCCAAGGGGGTGTGAGAGCAGAGGAAGAAAGGAAATAGATATTCAATGAACCTCCACCAAGTATGCAATTCAGAGATGTTAATGAGCACAGCCTTGTGGAAAAGATCAGCAGACTTGCTCTGCCTCCTCCTCAGCAGTCAATGCTCTCTCTGCAGACCACAGGCATTCCTCTTTAACCTTTTGCTTCTAATGGAAGAGTTATTCTGAGCCAGTACTCCGGTGTAAATGAGTGTTCGACTGAAAACAACTCTGGTCCTGGTGCTCTCACAGGAAACCTCCTAGCACAACATCCTGGATAGGCAAATCACTTCAGTCTGTCACACAAATGTTTCAATTTTCACTTGTTTCAATCAAAGGGTTTTTTACCAGTGGAAAAAAATCCACTATGACAAGGCTGTCTATTTAAAAGAACTCATGTGTTTCAGGGTGTAAATACAAACTTCAGCAGTGAGGATGAAGAATGTGAGTATGGTGGTAATCAGTCCAACAGAAGATTGACCCCAAAACTGGATTATCTCTGCTTCTGTTTTCTTGACAAGATTTTTAGGGGAATTCAAATACTTCAAATTTTGCAATTCCTTACTCCTTAAAAAAAGTTTATCTTGTAATTGTAAAACAAATACTGTGTACTTTGTAGGTCTTTAATTTTCTGTAGTACTTTGACCCTTGAGATGGACTTGAAAAGTTATTTGAATTACTTTCATAATATGGATGCACAGCACGAGTAAACTTATTACCAACAATATTAGCTATATATATAATATATAATGCTAACTATAGTTAACAAATGTTACCTTTCTCTACTGGCATTATGTACATCTATTTCCTAAGATCATTATTTCCTGTCCTGCAAAACATAAAGGATCTCTGGATTTTTTAAAAAAAAAAAGAAAGAAAAAAGAAAATCTGTGTTTTCTGTCATTTTCAGTAAAGGGTTGTGGGTGAGCTGGATAGTTTTCATATCCTACTGTGTTCTTTTTTAAGTAATTTTTATGTCTCACATGCATATTTTTTCAGATAGGAAATTCTAAGCTGGGAAGTTTTTCTCAACAGGCAGAAAATTAACACTGAAAGAATGCTCTCATGTCTAAAATATATTGCTACTAAACCTCCACTTATATTTTCAGACTCCCCTGGAAATAACTTCCTCATTGATGTGTGCCTACATGAGAGAAAAGGACAGTACACTACAGAATCACTATTTGTGAAGAACAACTGTTGCAGTCTAGCTTGCGAAGACATCTCTGTTTGTTAGACTTTCAAAAAGTATTACAAAATCTTAGAACTAGCTTCAAAAGTACAGTGGCTGCACTGTGCAGCTTTCTGACAATTTCTGTTCTGGTTCTATTTTTACATTAAAGAAACTCCAAATATAAAAAGTGCTGTGTTTGGGAAAAAATATATCCAAACCACTGACACTTAGGTAGTTACATTTAGCAGCTTTTCAAGGCTTTGATCACCTGCCACTTCTCTGAAGGTGATACATGGTTAAACACTCCCAGCCAAAAGCAGTTTCTGGGAAGAAGATATTATCACTGCAAGAGTAGCAAGAGGGATTGATCATACTGCAGTACATTGAACTATACCTCTGAGACTTCAGATTTTCTTCCTCAATACACAGACAACTGTAAGAATCTGTTCTGATTGTTTTTAATGACTCTTAGCCAACTAAGATTTCTTTTTTTTTTCTTTTGAAGGCTTTCCTTTGGCCAAGCTTTGGGTATGCAGTAAGAGAATTATTTTTACAAGTAAAATTATTATTAGAAATAAATACTAGAGAAAACATCAGAAAAAAATCAAACCGATTACCACAAGAAGATGAATATCTACAAAGATACAGAACTACTAAAACTTGACAGAAAGTGATTACCAGACTTCATTTTCAGAGCAACAAGGGCACACGTTAACACAGATAAAAGGGTAAAATCTCGATCCAGAGCACACTAATGTCAATGGAAAGATTGATCGAGCTCTAATTTCCATGGACAAAAATGAGACTGGGGACAGGTCAACCCTCAGAGAATGGATGGAGAAAAAAATTATTGAAATGTCAGCTAAATCACAGATTGGGAACTCATCAGCTATTCTGTGGTAATCATCCCAGTGGAAAGTATTTGCTCCCTTTAAAAAATGTACTATAAATTCCCTGTGCTTGCTCCAATAATAAAACAATTTAGTTACATTAGCCTTAGGTGTCTAAGAAAGGCTTACAGATACTTGCCAGATACCAAGGATAGGCTGCAAATTGACATCTAGTCTACCACACATTCACCTATTCAAATAGCCACACCCTTTTTTGACAACATATTGTTTGTCCTCACTATCACAAACAAAGGTGAGAATTCCAACAAAAAGTCAACAGCTGCCATGGGACTTACAAAGTAACCAGGTTAGCATTCACATAAGTACTTGAGGCAAAACTGAATATTAACTGGGCGTAGCATAAGCCTTGACCCACAAGTTGGTTAGGCAGGATAAAGTCTGGTAGAAGCTTGGGGAGTAGTGCCATCACTACCCATGGGAACCCCAAAGGTTGGGCTTATGCCACCTCGCCTGTCAGGGGCCAGCCTGGCGGCTGCTGCGTTCTGCTGCCATAAGGAATCAGGCAGGTGGAGCCATATGCCAATAGCAGACCCTGATGCAGGCAGTGACCAGCCACAGCCTCTTCCTTACCCAGTTTGACTCTAAATCCTTTAACTGAAATGACACTTCATTACCAGACATGATTTTAACATGGTGGGAGACCCATTCACAAGAGCTCATTCACATCAATACTATCCAAGATGGGTGGATGGGCCACCTCTAACCCAGAGAAGGGACACATCTGTGCATGTGTTTGATGAATACAGTAATTTCACAACCATAAGGCACACCGGACTATAAGGCGCACGCCCCCCCCCCCCCCCCCCCCCCCGGGAGTTGGCAAATTTTGCAACTTTGTAGATCATATAAGGCGCACCGGACTATAAGGTGCACTTTTTTTTTGCAGTGAGGAGCCGCGCAGCACGCAACAAAGTAACGAGTGACTGCAGGTGCTCAATTTGCAAACATTTTTCAAAGATCAGTGTAGCCTTTAAACGCAGCCCCAGGCGCCCTCACCGTGCCACAGGTCCCAGCTCCCACCGCGCAGCTGCACTGCGTCCCGGTTTCCCCCCGGCCAGCTGCGGCGGCGCTTCTCGCTGCTTTCCCGCAGCGGTGACGGCAGCCGCACCGCTTGTCCCCACTTCCCTGTGGCTGCGCCACTTGTCCCTGCTTCCCCGCGGTTGCGCCGCTTGTCCCCGCTTCCCCGCAGCGGCGCCGCTTCTCGCCCCTTCCCCTTGGTCGGCAGCAGCACCGCCGCTTCTCGTCCCTTCCCTGCGGCTGCAGGGGCTGCACCGCCGCCCCTTTCCCGCGGCCGCAGGAGTTGCACCGCTGCTTTCCCGCTGCCGCAGGGGCTGCGCCGCCGTCGCTTTCCTGCGGCCGCAGGGGCTGTGCTGCCGCCGCCGTTTTCTCCCGGTCGCCCGGGCTGCGCCACCGCCACCTCGGCGCTTTCCCCTGGCCACCTGGGCCACGCCACCGCGGTGCTTTCCCCTGGCCACCTGGGCCACGTCCCCGCTGCCCCGATGCCGCCACCAGACGGGCTCTGCTCGGCTCAGGGCTGTTGCAGGCTCATACTTCTTGTTCCCCCCACACCCGGGCCAGGGTCGCCCGCCTTCTCGTTTTCCCCGCGCCCAGGCCGGGGCCGCCACCTCCCGGCTTCTCGTTCCCCCTGCACCCGGGGTGGCGCCACCTGGCTTCTTGTTCCGCCCGTGCCTGGGCCGGGGCTGGCAGTAGCTCCCTCCCTTCCCCCGCGGTTCCTGCCGGCCGTAGCCGCCCTCTCCCGCCACCCCTCATGACTCGGTGCTCCTGCAGCACCACCCCCCCATTGTGGCTCACACTTCCGGTTTGGCAAATTTCACAACTGTGTCCATTATATAAGGTGCACTGGACTATAAGGCGCACTTCCGGGTTTGGGGAAAAATTTTAGTCAAAAGGATGCACCTTATAGTCGTGAAATTACTGTAGTCAGTTCTGATTCTCACTTGCCTTTGTAATGATATCCAAAAGTGCATTTTTCCCTCTTCTAGGAAAGCCTAGCTGGAATATTGAGTATGCACCAGTCAACAGGCAGTGAAGTTTGATCAGCCAAGGGCTAGAGAAGAACCTCACTTTTCTCCTTATGGACAGTTTTCTATAGTGTTCTGTCACAGATTCAGAAAGGTAAAAATGGCCTCAGAATTTCCCTTAGCAGGTACCATCAGTTTTGTTCAGAGGGAGGTAGAGATATGAATCACAGTGGAACTGAGTTTCAGGCTCCAGAGGCACCTCTTGCTTAATGTTTGGGAACGAATCCCAACTTACTTGTAAACAAAATAACTACACTCTATATATAGGCAGCATACTGTCCCACTCTAAATCCCTGAAAATAAAGAAGTTCCTAAATATCACCTATGTACCAAAAATACCCACACGAGAGATAGTTGTATTTTATGATGATGAATCACAGCAGTGACAGAAATAATCTGGAATCTTGCTATTTAAACTCAAGGAAATCATGCACATCACAAAAGGAATGATAAACAGATTTCAATATTTGATTAATATGCCATCCAGCCTTGGATACCCAGTAAATTGCTACGCTACCTCAATTTACCAAACAGCTTTCACTGAGAGAAAACGGAAGTTCGACTACATATTCAAAAACCAACAGAGAAAAAATTATTCCCTTTTGACTCTTGAAATGGATATCCCTGAGGTATCAGTACCAGCACTTATCAGTGTAGGGCTGAACAGAGGTCAGCAAATGTCTAGTACCTTTCCTGTGCAGATGTTGGTATTCCTGAAGTTATTTCCCTGGACTATGAGATGAGAAAAGAAATAAGGAAATGGGAGCACTTTTACAGAGAACCACAGACCCCCTTGTACAATGTCAAAAGACTCTTCATCACAGCAAATTCTTATGTCACACTTTTTTGAAGATTATATTTCAGTACTTCTGCATGTGAGCTATATAGACACGAACCCACCAAACTATTGGATTACTAAAAATCAATTTACTATGGGATTACTTAAATACCATACTATGTATCCAGTGACTAACTGCACATAGTGTGTGTGATATTCTGACTTGAGTGAGCTCAGCTCAAAAGGCACCTGCACAAAGCTTTTTAAAGCAACTGCAATAAATTTTACTGGTTGTGGGAAACCTTATAAAAATTAAATAATGTCATGCTTTATAAGCATTTCATTCAATGTGACTAAACACATGGATAGCATTGAGGATGATAGTTAACTTTTTCCATGTGCAGATTTAATACCACAAGAAAATTGGAGTCCCCTATTGCTAATTTTCCACCATGTGGTAACTATTTAGTTGTTTTTTAAACATTACTGAATTACAGAATTAAATTACAGAGCACAGCAACCACCAGTGGGCGTTGTATGTCCCTCTGGCTTAGCACAGGGTCACATATACTGGCATTAAATCATGACAGTATTCCTACTGCAGTACTGGTTGAGTTAACACAGGAATGAACATGCTAGCTGGCAAATCACACAGTTATGTACTTCTAAAAATAGAGCACACCAATGTCAGATTTGATTGATGTGACTCCATCAGGTTCCTGCCATTTTTAGCACACCTGTGACAATAACACACTGTACAGATGTACATATAATGCTAGTGGAAAGCCCTGTTAGCATACATACCTCAATTAAATCAAGTTAAACTAATTTATACAGCTGTGCAGGTCCAGATGTAAAATGAGATGTGCCCATGAAAGTTGAGGCTAGAAACATTCACAACATGGAAAACATGGAAAAAGTATGGTTTTCAGCTTCCCTCACAGGTTAGTTTACAACCTTAATCACTCTTTTTGGAGAGAGAAGGACTTTAACAGACCCACTGCAAACTACCACAGGAGAAAACCAAACAGTAACCACAAATATTTCATTCTTTCAGTATCAGTGGCGAAGACCATTCATTTCCAGTGGATGAGTGCAACAGATCTTTGTTGTCTTTCAAAGTACAAAATCTTTGAAAACTGAAGTTCAAAGATTTTTCTCTACTTTATATAATAATGTACATGAACATTATGGTATCTGAATACGTTCCTCAAAAGCAGGAAGATACTTGCCAGATCCTATTCATCTCAAAACTGTGTATAAATATAAAGGATTACAAATATACAGCCTATGCTTTATGGGGCATGAGAAATGCTCTTGAAGCATCCAAATTCCCAGTTCTTGAATTAGTTTATTTCTTTACTTATCACATCTTGGAGGTGTTTGAGACAACACTTACAGAAATACCGTAGATCATAATCATAATCAGTATTGATAAGAATGGAACATGGAGTCCAATTCCTAGCAATGTAAGCACAAAGATTTTAGCCATTCTTTTCAGAATCAATGGCAATTAATGTAGTCTTAGCCATGTTTAATTCCTTCCTAGTTGTTGTCTCTCAATATTGAGAAGAACAAAAATTTCTCTCACAGTTTCAACTACCCAATATTTGTAAAGACATATGTGGAAACAGAGTGAGTAGTTGTTAAGAATAACTCCCTATTATCTGCCACTGTATTCTCTCTAGACATATTACATACCTAAGGGAGCAAAGAGAGTAAGGTGTGAGTTTAGTACCTTGTGCACTGCTGGTTCCAATTTATACCTGTCAAAACCCTCTGTATTAATATTATTATTATTAAGAATACATCCACATCCTGTAAATACGTGCAGGGCACAACTTGATGTGAACTCTTTACCAGTTTAAGATTACACATAAGAAACATGGGAGAGGCAGTTTTCTGTATTCATTTATTTAACTGGAACAAAAGGGTTATTTTCTTTGCCTAGAGGAAATAACTGTGCTTGAGTTACGTAAGAAAAAGTTGCACAGGGGGGAGCTAGAAAAGGCAAAAACTATTATGTGATCCGCTCCTTTAAATATGACTGGAGTAGAATGGAATAATTCAGCTGGAAAGGACAACAGTCACCTGGTCTAACTGCCTGACCACCTCAGGGATGAACAGAAGTTAAAGCATATAATTGTGTTTTCCAAATGCATATTAAATACTGACAGGTTTGAGGCATCAACCACCTCTCTAGGAAGCATGTTCCAGTGTTTGAGTAACCTTGGGAAAGAAATGTTTTCTAGCATAGGAAGATTTTCCTTCCTAACATATGAAGATAAAGGCAAATAATGACTGGACAGCCAATTGAGAAATCTGATGGTAAAAGCAGTAGATAAAATTTAACACTGGATCTACTTTCAGCTACAGGGTACTGGGATGTTGCACAAGAAGAAATCCAAGAACTTCTATTTCCCTGTAGTATTCCAAGTTTTCAAAGCAATTTTTACCACTGGTTTCCTATCTGCTTCCTGACTTGTATTGTGTCCCATGTTTTGTTACTCTTCTCACCTGTTTCTCAACACTTTATAAGTGCATAAGGATTCGCAACATATGAGAAGGTGAAAAAGAGAGGACCAGCAGGATTTAGGGAAAAAAAATCAGTTATGAATTATGAGAAAGCACAGGTTTTTATTATTCACTTCCCCATTCTCAGTCTTCAGTCCCGTCTTCCTGTAACACCCAATAAATCAGCGTTATCTTTATTTTTGCTTAATAGTCAGTTGTCATACGTGGTGAATATGCCAACAACCACACAGCTTCACAAGCTCCTCTGATCTTTCAAAGTGGCAGGGTGATGCCATGAGGAATCAAAGTAATCTGTCTTTAAACTGCAGAGTTTAGTTTTATATGTCAGGGATGCTTAAACAGTTCTCTTTACCGCTTTTTCTTCCTCAGAGCAATGCAAACATCCAGATTTCTCATCTATGGCACTTTAAACAAGTCCAAAGCTGTTATGTGAGAACCCTTGTTGACAAGACCAATTATTCCCACAGTTATAATCTCTCCTTTTTTTCCTATGGTAAAAGATGATTTTGGAGGGCAAAGGCTTTTATTTCTCTCCTCTCTCCCCTCTCTGGCAAATGCCAGAATAGATCCTAGGACTGAAATAGAGATAGTAAAGAAAGTTTCAGATTTAGGTTAATCTTACATTCTGTGTATTGATGTGCAGGTTTATATGTACAAGATTCTTGTCATTGTACTGTAGGATAATTGTGGTTAATTCTATTTCCCCAGCAAGTAATTTAAAGTAGTTACCTGCAGCTTTAATATCTACTTGCTGTCTTCCCTGACAACTATCAGAGCAATATAAACCAGAAAGCAGTAGCTACTTTTGGCATTAGATGTTACAGTTTATGCAGTAGTGCCAGGAAATTATTTAAGAAGGATGTCCAGGAACTCAGTATCTAATTTCAGTCTGAGCACTTCCATATCAACACTATACCAGTGCAGATCATAAGCAGAGGCAGAGATGACAAACAGATGTTTGGTGAAAAAAATAACAGCTCAACCAGATGAAATAAAACCACAGGACAGTGTCACTGTGAAGCTACCGCACCATCTTTTCCCCTTTTCCCCTGGATCAGCCCAAGCTTTGTTTGACAAAGCCTGCTGCTCAGCATGATTGTGTGTTTTGTTTCAGTGCTCCATGGCAAGGTCATCAAAACTCTGTCTGTCTTCACCTGCTGCATCAACAGCATTCTTTCCTAGTTAGCCCATCATCTGTTGCCTGCACTGTGTCCAGATGCAGGTACTCACGCTTCTTCTTCTTCCTACCATAAATAAATATTGATGCCTGGTTTTGTAATGTGCTCAGAGACAGAAAAAAGCCTTTCTCAAACAGAAGTAAGTTGGCTCCACAAGCATTTCTTTGCTGTCTGACAGTCTAATTGCAGTTGCAGTAAGACATTATGTGTTATCTTGGAGCTCAGAATCTCTAAATCCCTTGCAATCAATGCAGTCTTCAAGACACAGGAATTTGAAACAGAGAATACATCTGCCTTTTCACTTATGATGCAAGTAACATCACAATATTAATTGAACCAGCAAATACAGGATGAACCATCTTTACAGGATGCAGAAAATAGTAATAAAATATACACAGGAAGTTGCAGCTTTAATTCCTCTGAGTTACCTGTTACAATGTCTGCACTCTAAACTGATCTTTAGGATGGGTTTTGAAATCCTTTGGTTTTCTCTACGGCAGATGACAATGCTCCCTGAAAATATTCTTTCCCTTGGGAGAAATTGCTTCATTGTGCTTCTTATTTCTTCTGTGGTGATGAACACAACCAAATCTGTATTTCTGGCCTTTTAGCTTCTACATAATGAAAGCTATATTCAATATATAAACAACACAATATAACAAATGAAAGATTTATTAGATCATTTTCTAAAGCAACATCTTTTAAATTTCCACACAAAGGAAATGATAGAATGACATAGAAACACTCACTTTCCTTTACCTACAAGGAGCTTTTTCCACCTCAGGATGCTAGGAGGAGCTTTGAAGTTCTGGCAAAGATTATCCTGCCTATGGCAGAAAGAGAATTGTATTAATCTCCTGCAGAGATCCAATTCTCTAGGTACTAATGAACTGCTTTTGTATTATAATACAAGTAACACGAAGATGGTCTTTCCTTTTGTAAGAGCTATTTTAAGATTTTCAACCAGTACAGTCAGATAAGACCTATTAGAAACAATCTTAGGTATGGATTGAAAAATAAGCCTCTCTCTACAGAAACTGTTAATAAATGCATGCTGTTTAGTCCTTTTTTCCGTACTTCGTGAAATTTTGAAGCACTAGAGGTTGATGGAGTACAGTGGAGGATATGGTGCCGCACTGGAAATAAGAAAGGGAAAAACTTGCATTTTGAACAAGAGGCAAATGAAGATCTGTGTACATTCATTTTCGACTTGGCCTGACAAGCCAAGCTGTATCTGCGGAGTGATGTCTCAGTGAAAGACTACTTGCTAATTCACTGACCCATATCCTGTTCATCAGACATGATGCTTAAATGATTGTCTAGATGAAGACTGTTAATGAGCTCCTGGGAGCTTAGCATTATTAACAAAAGAAGAGCAAGAACTGCTGCTTGTCCACACAGCAGTTGTGTAGCTGTAATATCCAATTAATATTTGGAAAACACTTTGGTCTTGGATATTTACCTCATGCCAAAAAACAGTTAGCCAGGGAAAGTATTGTTTGGTATTGAGCATAAAAAAAAGCATAAAGGCCAGACTGATGCTGTCTGAATTTTTCAGCAGTTTAATATGCAATTTAATAGTTGCTAAGTAAAATACAGTAACATTTAAATACAAAAAGATGTAAAAATATGTGGAGTTGTGTATCAAAAGGATGTTAATATACATTATACTTTCCAGGCAAATATGCATGGGGAGTTACTAATACAAGGACAGGAACATGATTCAAGGGCCTTCATACAGGCATAGGTGAAAGGATATTCTGAGAATTAATGTGTATTTTGCAACTGAGCCCCTTTGAGCCCTGGGGCAAAAGTAATGCATTTTCTATCCTAAAACTCTCCAGAATACAGACCTTACCGAAGAGATGAATGAAAGTGGATTTAGTACCTTTTACAATGTCTCAAACAGGATTTTTTAAATGGGAATCATAAGAATGGATATTTACTCAATGCTTTTTTACCCTTTCTGCTTTCGTTTCTTTTCTGCTGCACCCCTGTATGGGTATCTCCCATACATTTTTCTTAATTTCTTCTTTGCAATATTAAGAATATATGCACTTACAGGCACAGGCACATTACTGTACTATACTCTAAAACCAGTACCTCAAGCTAAATTAGATCATTTATTTCTTGCTTTCTGAGACACAGAATTATACAATGGGTTTGGGTTGGAAAGCACTTTTAAAAGTCAGGTACTCCAACCTTCCTGCACTGAGTAGCGACATCACATCTTCCAGTAGAGCAGACGGCTCAAAGCCACACCCAATCTGACCTTGAAAGTTTCCAGGGAAGCCGCATCCACCACTTCTTTGGGCAACCTATTCCAGTGTTTCTCACTGTAAAAGCCTTCTTCCTTACATCTAATCTAAATCAAATCTTCTTCTGTTTAAAACTATAACCTTTTTTCCTGCTGAAGCACTGCTAAAAAGTTTGCCCTACCTTTCTTATAAGGCCCCTTCAAACACTGAGAGGCTGCCATTAGATCCTCCAAAGCCTTATCTTTTGTAAGCTGAACAAGCCCAACTCTTTCAGATTATCTTCACAGGAGAGGTGCTCTATCACTCTGATCATCTTCATGGTCTTCCTCTTAACCCAGTACACATCCTTCCCTTGCTGAGGACTTCACAGCTGTACTCAGTACACCCGGTGGCATCTCACCAGGAGATGGGGTGGAATCCCCTCCCTCGCTCTGCTGTTCACACTGCTTTGGAGGCAGCCGAGAATATGTTTGGCTTCCTGGGCTGCAAGTGCATATGGCTGGGTCGTGTCCAGCCTCTCATCCACCAGCACCCCCAAATCCTTCTCAGCAGGGCTGATTCATTCATGCCCCAGAGTCAAGCAACAAATTACACATAAGAGAAAACTAAAAGTGTGTAGTAGCATACTGCTGTGAAAACTAATAAATCAGAAGCAACCACTGCTTTAGCTCAGTTTATCAAGTACTGCTTTTTAAGTGACTTTTGAAAGCCTTCAGTAGGCTGAACAGCCTTTCTTTGATTGCAAGGGATGAAGCTCAATCTATTTTGCACAAAGTTTATGTAGAACACCTTCAATGATGCAAAAGGAGGTGTGGAGGACTTGGGATAAAGAGAAGAAGGTTGTTATCAGACTGTGATTCATACCATTATCCTTTATACAGGTACTGTTCATTCTCTACCTACCACAAGATAAATTAGTGTGCAGACAGAGTGGGCAACAGCAGCTATGTTCATTAACACAGTAGTAACCCAAGATCTATGCTACACAGGTGATCACCTAAGATTCAAGGTACAATATTAACAGTTTGTCTGTGTGCCTGCACTTACAAAATATTATGCCTTTTCTTGTTTGTTTTCAGAGACAGTCAGCTGTGGAAGCAGAGTTCAGAGCCCTCCTGTGGCCTATTGCATCGTCTATGCAGTTTTCTCAAATGCCTTAATTATGCACCCTTGGGAGATTCAAACACCTATTAACTCAAATTGTTAATTGTTTACAAAAACCTGTTTGTATTACTGAAACAGTTTAAAATAGTTGTTACTGAATAAATGAGGGTGCATTTTCCAGGCTCTTTTATGCCTGATTCACATCAATCACATCCAAAGACAAATGGACACAGGCCCAACAGCAGTGACCAAGTTGCAGCAGTTCATGCATTCAACTCTGAAAACTTTTTATCAATTCCTATCTGTTGGCCCAGAGCTGATTATCTAACAAAGCAAGCAAGGATTTGGCCCACCATGTGCTCCATTTTGAAAGCACACAGCTGGGATTGCCAGCATAAGCAAATGTTGGCAGTGTTTAACTCTGACAGGAATGCTCTGTTACATATGCTATGGGACTGTCCAAATCCCTGGCAGAAAATAAAGTGCCAGTGTTGAGGTAACCAAATATTTTAAAAATCCACATTTGTTTATTTTAGAAGCCCTAAGTGTACTCCCAAGGATAGTTACAGCACTAGAAGAAGGCTGTTCTGAGAATAATCCATTTCCAAAAGAAAAAGTCTTATGAAATAAAAAGCAACAAGAGAATTTCTCACATTCCTTGCAAGAATTAGCTGAACTGAAATTTTTAGTCTTTAAAGGAAATTGCCTTCCATCTAGAGTCCTGGGTCACCTTTACTGAAGACTGTACCTTCCTCACTTTTATCACCTTGGGTGCCTTCTGGTACTGGCGATAAATCACAAACTCGGAAGAGAAGCTGCATCTATACCATGTTTACTGTGGCTTGTCTCCATTTGTTTAAATTGCCTCCTATCACAGATTGGTTGAAATTGGTCCAGGAATGCTGAAGCCTAGCAAATACATGTATATTTGACAAAGTGGGCTGCAACTAGATGAAAGATATGAACAAAATTATATTTACTATTTTTATTTCATAAGTTCACATAAATACCTGCCCTTCTTTCTGTACCTTACAATACTTTAGAACAGAAAAAAGTTACGACTTGAACCAAGCATCAACACTAAAAAAGACATAAAAATCTAAAGTAAATCATAAAATTCTAAACAATATCTGCCCAAGTTAATTCACAACACTTCTCAATATCATGTATTTATTTTCTCACCTAAACTTTCTAACCACATAATAAACATTTAAAGAAACTTTTTTGTCCTTGTTGCTAAAGCACTTCGTACATGGTTGGATTTCAACTTCTAATATCAATAACCCATAACTAATGTTTACCTAAATGCAAGTACCCAAAAGACTGACTTGGAAATGGATGGTCTATTTACTTGACTTGTGATGAGTACAAACATTCAATCTTTAAAATTGATTTATTTCTAAACACTCATTCTTCCCCATTTGATTTTCTGACAGAAGTTACCTGTAGGTTAATAGAAAGGTAAAGCTGGAGTAGTCAGCTGCAGAATACCAAGCTGCAGGAATTTTACTGCAAATGCAATTTCAAAGACAAGACTTGCACAAGCTCCCTTTTTTTCCCTAACATTTATTTTTCTTGTCTTGAATTGCTTTCAGCAGTATTCCAACATAACGAGTTTTTCTCAACTTATATTCAAGATTTAATACTCACTGAAGAAAAAATTCATAAGAAAGGCAGATAATGCACCTTCTTCAGTCCTGGACTCCAGTCCAGGAATCATCATGTGGCAGTAAGTACAGCTGTAAGGCACATATGCATCTTACATGGAACCAAAGTACTTTTTCCCTTTCCAGGAATCCTCTGCAGTGCTGGAGAAACCCTTTCTCCTCTAGAGATCTACAGTTTTAAACAGAAGATGCAGCAAATTCTCTACCTTTGCAAAGGTGTAACTCTGCAGTCAAAGGAGGACTCTGGTCCTCTAATATGGTCAGCAGCAATACAAACACAGGGAACTAACTTGGCACCAGGGACTAGAAGTCTTTCAGTTTCACTGAAAATTAAAGCTCTGATTGCAATTACTCCTAAAGATGGAAATTTAGGAGAAATACCAGACATGGCAACAGCTAGCCATGCTGTGTCAGTCTCAAAAAACCTTTCTACCTCCCCTCACCTCATCTCTCCAAGTACATGGGTGGCCTAAGGCTGCCTGAAGAGATCAAGGGCTGACCTAAAATGCATGCTGACACAACCAACCTATTAAAGACTCCAGATAAAAGTACAATACCAGGGACTGATGACAGAATTTGCTCTAATCACTTCCACCTACCTTGATAAAAGAGAAAAGGAAATACCTCTGTCTCAATTATTCAGTTTGGAGAAACTGACTTGTTGGTAAGAGAAAACCTGCAAAATAATGCTTTAAAAAATCTGTTAAAAGCACCTTAAAATACCCATGTATTTCTTCAGCATTTTTACTTGAAGGTCAGAAAGAAAAGTAACCAGTGATTTTTAGGGGTGTTTTTTTTAATAGTTCAGGTTCACAAATCATTCTGAAAAATAAACTGTTGCCCAAACATTTCAGTTTATTCCCATGACTGAAAAAGCAGTTGTGTCATAACATAGGAGAGAGCTTGAAGAACTTTTGGGAGTAATCCTTCTGAGAATACCAACTACTCCCTTTAGCTGAGAATTTGTATACTTAGTAATACTGCATGAAAAGCAATTTTTAAACTAGAGTTTACTTTAAGTAGATAAGAGACCAAAGCCATGTTTCAAAACGTGATGTGATAACTGCCTTGCCAAACAGAGCTTATTCAAAGGACAGTGTGAAATCCTCACTGTTTGCCTTTATTAGTTTTAAGTGCCTTCTAAAATCAACTATCATCAAAATACATATACCAAAAGGATGAAAATGTACATATATTTTTTTTAATATGCAGTATGTTTGGGAAAATACATACTCATATTGTGTTTGTGGCCATACTTGCAGCAGTCTCAGCTGTTTCTCAATCTACAAAACAAGTTACCAGGATGGGAATGGAACTTCATTTGCAAAGTAATAGTTTTCAAATTAAGAAAATTCAAGTCCTTCATCTTATTACTATTGCTTATGTTCAAGTGCCACAAACTCTAATAGCACTAGAGAGAGAGAATATCCCAGAGTTGAACAGATTACAAATTGAAGGAATTTCTGAGAGTGTTGCATAAAATAGGTCATCAAAACTACTCCTGTGTATGAAAAATAATAAAAACACTTATTACTTTTGCCAGTCAAGAAATAAACTGAAACTGATTAATGCCAAAAACTGTAATAAGGACCAGAGAAAGCATTTAATTTCCTTATTTTTCTAATAAAGTTCAGTAGTTCAGTGTATTGCCCTTTCAACAATTTTTTCAGGCTATTATTCCAAGTTGCTTTGGGTTTTTTGCAGATGTCAGAGGCTTTAGGAGATGTTCAGTATTGATTTCACATGGCAAGGGGTGTGAGGAGAAACCAGGGCCAGCTCCAAATCCACTGCAGGACACAGCTGAGGATATCAAGAAAGTTGGGGGTATTTTTGTGATTTAAGAAAGGATAAAAAACAACATGGCACATTAGTTTTGAGACAGAGAAGTGAGGGAAAAAAAAATCCCATAAACAAGGACAGTGGAGAAGGAAGGAAAGGTGCTCCAGGGCTGGAGCAGAGACTCCCCAGCAGCTTCCCCAGCAGACAATATTAAAGTAGAAATTCCCTGCAAACCATGAAAAGCACCAGAGTGAAGCAGGTAGCCCAAACAGCACATGAAGGGCAACACTGCAGTGGGTGGATATGCCCTGAAGAAAACTGCAGCCCATGGAGAGCCCCTGCCAGAACAAGCTATTGGCAGGAACTGACAGCTGTGAAGCTCCCAGGTTGGAGCAATCTCTTACTGAAGAACTTCAGCCTACAGGACAGAAAAGTGTGAGGAGGAATGAACAGCAGAAACAAACTGTGCTGGACTGATTGTAACCATTCAATTCCCCATCCTCCCGTATCTGTGGGGGTTGGGGGGAGGGTGGGAGAATGAAGTTTAGCCTGACAAAGAGAGGGGACAGGGGAAGGTGGTGTTGTATTTGTCTTTTTTTTTCAAGCTTAATCTGTTTTGCCTGTGATGGTAATTGGTAAGTCTTTATGTCAGCCACAAGCTTTTCCATCTTTTTTAATTCCTCTGTACTGTTGAGAAGATGGAGTGCAAGAGCAGCTTGGAGGCCATCTGGAAGTCTCCCAACGTCACCTTTCCACAGGTCTTTAATACTTTTACAGGATAGATTTCTTCAGACACTTCACCATCACGGATCCTTCTTTTCATATTAGCAACAGAGAACAACTCCAAAAATGGCATTTACTGCATATTCCTTAGACACACCATGTAATTTCCTTCACTAAATGCATTCATTTGGAACATATTCAGCATTCACCTTGATTTACATAATTTTGAAAACTTTTTTTCCCCATGCAGCTTTACCTATAATTACAGTAATCTCACGATTATAAGCCGCACCATTTTGACTAAAATTTTGGTCTGAACCCAAAGTGGGGCTTATAATCAGGTGCGGCTTATATACGGACAAAGAACAAAAAGTTGCTGTTTTAGTTTGGAGGACAGGTGTCTGCTGAGAAAGCAGGAACTTCTCTTTGAAATGGAGAATGTAAACCCCCTCTCTCCAAATTATTATAATTTTGAAATCAAGGGGCTTTCAGGCAAAAATATGGGAATTAGGAATAACAGTTCTTTTCTAGGGAAATTAAAATAGAAATACAGTACTACAAAGAAACAAACTCCAAACCCTGACAAAGTCAGAGTACAACCTGCACCCCGTCAGGTTGGTAGCAGTCCCATTCAATGGTGGCTGCATCCTCCTGCAGTGACAGATGTGATTCAGTTGAAGCAGTGCTCCTGCAGAAGGTGCAGTTTCCCTCTGGAGGTCCAGTGGTGATGTGGAGAAATCCGTTTTTCATCTGGAGTCCAGTGGAGAAAGGGGCTACCTTAGTGTCCCAAAACCTCTGTTTAATCTTGGTAAGAAATGTTGGGCTCTTCCCCCTGGCTGGAGCAACTCCCACTGGGATGCAGTAATTTTATCAGTCACACAGTGGGACTCAATGGGCCATTAGCAGAAAATGACTCGCTGGAGGAAGGATGGGTTGTGAAAAGATAAAGAACAATGCCCCGCCTGGTTTCAGTGGATGGCCCATTAGCAGAATATCTGCCGTTGAGATAAGGATCCCTGCCCCCACCCTCAACAGATGGTGATAGAATAGATACCTTTTACCACTCTGTATTGTAACGTGCGGCTTATAATCAGGTGCGGCTTATATATGGACAAAAACCAAAAAGTGCTGACACCCAGCAGTGCGGCTTATACTCAGTGCGGCTTATAATCGTGAAATTACTGTAAATACATGCTACACAGGGTTGCATCATTGAACCTGTTTGTTGCCTTTACTGCTTACTTTGGGGAAATAAAATAGTGAACTTCTGAAATTGCTTGCAGATCTTTCAGTAATTTTTGTAATTGGATACAGGCAATCTATGGATACATAGCATTTTTCTCATGGGCATCAAAAATTTTAGGTGTTTTATCTGTACCAAATCCCCATTCCAAGTGTTATGACTTGGTTATAACCAAGAACCAAAATCAGAAAACCTCATCTTCCCATTGTCTATTCAAAATTTATTACACAGTAAGATAAGACATTTTAAATACTATCTACTAGAGCTGGGTAAACTAAATTCTTGCTATTTTGCTTTCTGAAGAAGTCACGTGCTACAACATATTTAAATAGTAACATACATGTAGATGTTACTAGATCAAAATTATATTGTTGATTAAACTGTGAAAATGATAGAACAAACTTCTAAGGCCCAACTTATCTACTGGTACTGATCTGGAAAACAAAATGAGATATTTCTCTACCAATATTCTCATCAGAATCATATATGTGAACATAAATGGGTAAAGACTTACCCAAAGTAATTAAGTTCATTCCCTTGACACCATGGGCATACCAGGAATGCCTCCTAAAAACTTGTCAAACTCTATTCTAAAAGATGTGAGCTTTTTTTCTGATTTCCACTTACCTTAATTACATTTCATGTACATTTGCAGGCACTGCTATTTAATTTCTAAATTCTCTCCAAGGTGCTTCATCCAGATAAATACCTATACATTCTCCTAAGTTCTCATTCAAGTTCCTGAGCTCTGGAGTTGTTTAGTCTGAACAAAAGGAGGCTGAGCAGAACTTTAGTGCTCCCCACAACTACTTAAAAGGAGGTTGTAACAAGGTGGGCGACAGCCTCTTTTCCCAAGTATTGGGTGAGAGGACAATAGAAAGCTGTGCCAGGAGGTTTAGACTGGATATTAGGAAAAAATTCACTGAAAGTATTACTGAGAATTGAAATGGGCTGCCCAGAGAAGTGGTTGTGTCACAATTCCCAGACGTATTTAGGTAGATATGGCACTTGTGGTTTTTTAGGAAACTTGACAGAATTAGGTTTATGGTTTCTTTTGATGAGCTGAAGGGTCTTTCCCAGCCTCAATGATTCTACGATTCTACAGCTGAATGTACCACATTTTCTTTCCTTTAATTGATAAAATCAATATTATTTTATGATTTAAGTTAAAATAAATTTACTCATGATAACATAATCCACAGTTACTTTCTCTGGCCTCTTGTTTTAAAGTCCAAGATTCATTAAGTTCTGAAAGGATCTCCTGAGATCCAATCCCTTGAGTCTAACCTGCATGCTCAAGAAGCGTGAGTTAAAGCAGTTGCCAGGGCCACAGTGGACTCTTACTCAACAAAAGTTAAAATAAAAATCTCTTCTTCTTGCAGTGCTATCAGGTAGCAAAATGATCCTAGACTGCAAGTACTAATAAAAGTTAATATGAAACTAATTTTATTAATTTTATATTAATCATAGCTGAAAAAATTCCCAGATTCTGGAGCCTCTAGCCAAACTAGTCTACCAATAGCACAGCGAGAAACATCTGTGCTGTATCTAAAAACCTATCTGTACATTTGGGGCTTTATGAAAGCACAGTGACTGCAAGTCATATCCAAACTAACTTCTCTTACTCTCAATTTTATCAGCTTCAGACACGAGGAGAGTAAGACAAAAGCAGGCAAATACTCAAGACTATCAACCTGTTAGAAGATGCAGTCATAGCAGTAAGCCTGCTACAGACAAAGAGAGAACAAAAATAATGTAAATTCAATATTGTCTTAGTAGGTACCTGCCTGTTGGAAGAGAAGAACTGATCAAATGGATGACTGCTGCTAAATCTAACATCACATTTGAAGGGAAAACTGCTTTTCAGATATTCCTTCAAAACACACAAGCTCCATCCAGTCCTTCTTATTGTAAAGCAAGTAATACAGTCAGGGTTATTTAAGACTGTGTCAGAGACTGGGTTTTGATTTTTATATTAGGAGTCAGAAATCACATGAAAAACAGCCTTTTTTCATGTTGGTGTATTAGTTTTTTCAACCTTAATTAAAACTAAGTTTTGATTTTTCTATCTGAAACAGAAGATGGCTTGTACACTTCATCTACATGCATGTCTGTGCACAGAGATGCACACCTCTTCCCTCCATGAAAGCCTAGCATCACACAGAATACAAGAGAAACGAGAAGGCAAGAAGCCTAAACTTTCTCCTGCTGCTGTGCTGGCATAGACAGGGTTAAACTCAGTGTCCATTTGTACTGCTGGTTCAGATAAATGGGTTTCATTTTATTCTTTACTTGTACTTGATAAGGTTCTTGGATTGATTCCGGTGGCTCGCAATGCCTTCCAGGCACAGGATGTTATTCATACTACTGCATCCAAAGCCTTCCACAACACAGTGGTTTTCTCTAAGAAAGATGGGCATTACAAAACTAAAATATCAGCAAAATCAGTTTCTCCTTTTTTGTAAAGTGAAGAAAATTCTGTAAAATGAAATCAATTTTGTCACAGTACAATAACCATGACAACCAGAAAAAGAATTCCCTCTTCCATCAGAATTGGACAATATTAAGGCAGTATAGAATTCATGATTTGCCTTAGTAATCCACAGCTATAAAAGTATCTAAACATGTTTCAGATCATAGAATCTCCTCTTACCGAGCAGGAAAGTATTTTTAACTGGGTCAATTAGCAGCAGCAGCAACTCAGGTTCCTATAACTGAAAAAGTATGTCTCTCTCCTCATTGATATTTATTTCAAATACAGTTAATAATAATGTCCAATGAACCCCAAAAGGATTTGCATTACTTTGCACTGGAAAATACAGTGAATCTGATTACTCCACAGTAGACTAAATTTGAGACATTTTGCATCATTGCCTCACATCGTCACTGACTTGCATAGTCTCAAAATATCTGTGCATTTCTATATATCTTCCTTTCATGTACTCTCTGCAGTAACATGTACACTAACATCCAATTACCTAACAGAAATACACTAACATTCCTCACTAATAATAAACTATTTGAACAACTTAATTTTTTAATTAATTCAAAGAAGCCAAAGATTTGATTTTTTTTATCCCCCCAGTAGTCTGGTGACTGCGTTGAACCTTCAAGACTGAGCCCATTGTTTTGGAGCACACGGAAAATTTTTACTACAGTAACGATGGATAGTATTTTTGCTTATGATCTTATCAAGAAAATGCAGTCATTAAAATAACTAATATGTTAAGTATTTTCCTGCTTTTCACATGAATTTGAAGAATACTTTTATCAACATGACTTTGTCCCTACATTGCAGACTTAGAGAACCAGCTATATTTTTTTATAGATATACTCCTGTCAAAATCTTCTAGGATGATTTTAAACTTCTCCTGACATTTTCTTGAATCTAATCCAGCTCTTTCCTCCATGTTAGCCTGCTGTAAACTGGAGCTTTGAGACTGGCTGCACATAGGAACTCCAAAATTGCAATAGCAATTGTGTTACAACACCTGTCTCACACACCCTGCCTTCCTAGGGAATCCTGCTCCAGGGAAATCACCCAAACACTAACTGCAGAAGTGTTCAACACTGACAGCAGTGCCTGTGAGTGGCAACCCCTTCACCTGCTACATGGCTTACCAATTTTGTGGCTTAGGAAACAGCAAATCGTGCTATCTCCTCAGCTCTCCTAACTCAGCAGCATGTACACTCAGGATGCTAAGGAGACAGTTGTCAAAGTCAATATTCTCATCTTTGAGCCATCACTTGCAGCAACTGCTACAGGAGCACTACAGTAATCACAGTAAGTATGACACAGATCACAAATGAGAACCTTTACAAGAGTAGTGTTTGCTAGGACTAAACACACAGCCCATAGAGCTTGTAACCTGGTGAATAGGAAATGCCAGAGATGTTTTCACTCCTTTCTTTAGAAGCTGCATCCTCCCTCCCCACAAAGTGCATGAAGACAACTAGACCAGATAAGGATTCACATCTCTGTATCTTCTATATGTATATAGAATGGACAGTATTTACTGATGTTCCTCAAATCAAATTGCTACTAGTTTTTACTGGCAATCTGAATAGCATCAAATGGAAGAAATTAAAGACCTGCTCAGAGCACTGTTCTCACGAGGACACAAATCCTGGAACCTGAAGATACATACTCAAAACCAGATAGAGAAGAGTATCAAATCCTGGTCTCTGACATACTGGATGATCACTTAAATGGATGATAAAAAGGCGAAGGATGTTTGAGTCAAATGATTTATGTCACATGTGCTAGTTTAGAAATATTTAAACAAGAATCTCTCTGCCTTGCTGTAGAGCAATATGTTCAGCTCCATCTTCTTACATTCAAGGCCAGTTCTCTTACACCCATGAGGAATTTCACACCTGTGCTTGAGCTTTCCTTTCAAATTAGCTGCTCATCAACTCTATTACTAAACAAACATGAAGCAGCTGTAGCTCTCAGACTATGATTAAAATTAAACCCTTCAAATCCAGCCTAGCTTAGAGAACCTCTGTACAGTTGTTCTCCATTGATTAACTCCAACTGGCTCACTACTAAAACTAATCTATTAAGTATGAAAAAAGTTTCAAATAAAGCCTTTCACATAAATGGGATCCAAATGTTATTTCAAGTAAAACATAAAAAGATGGTGCCACTAAAATGTTTTAATAAAAATAAATAATTTATAGGTTTAAAATGCTTTTTTCTTTGCCTTAGAGCAGTTAAACTGTGGATTACTTTATTGATTCAGCATTCATTGTTTTGCTTTGCACAACACTAGAAAAACAGAATAATGCCCTTATTGGTCTTCTGAGGGAGGTAATGGAAGATGATAGAAGTAAAAACCAATCAGCCAACTATCAGATGCATGCACCACATGTGGCGAAATACTGAGTGCTTAGTTGAGGGCTGTGTTCCAACCAGGCTATAGAATAGGTTTTCGATCTGAATTTCCAAGCTTACATACCCCCTCTCTGCAGACAAGGAAATACAGGAAAAGACAAATAGGGCTGATCCACAGGTCTGCATTATCCTGGTTAGTCATGATGTGATACATAGAATGAGAAGCTAGAAAGTTACCTACACAATAGACAAATGAGTCTTCCAAATGAAGTCTCAAACCTTTCAGAAAATAATTCCTTGCCTTTACAACTTCTCTTTAAGAAAAAATACATCTACAGGACACAGCTAACTGAAAATCATAAATATGAGCAATTCTTACCCAATCACACACTGTCCTTTCCCTTGTTTCTGTTTTAGGTTGAAAGCTTTTGCCTCAAGATCCATGTCATTTTTACAGGCACAATTAAAGGGCTGAATTCTCTCCATGCAATGTTCTAGTTAAATTACTGATACTTCACTAGAACCTAAATAGCCCTATAAACATCCCTTTTTATTCTCATGACTCTTTTCTCCAGCTGCTTACTGACTTCAGCATTTAAAGTCTGCCAGTATCTTCCCCTCAAGATGGAGCTGTCTGCTGATTCATTTTGACAGTGATTCCATCCCCACTTGTCCATCACACCCTATTCTACACACAACCTCTCTAAAAATCAAAAGCTCACAATACCATTTAACTATTTTGAGATAATAGCCTGATGCATTGTATGGTCCCAGCACTAGGGATCTTTCTCTGAGTTAGATGCACTCATCATAGTCTCCAGAAACTGGCACAGAGTTGAGGAAATGCCCGATTCCATTCTCAGGTCTGTAACAGATTTAAAATCTTTGCCAAATTAATGCTTAAAAAATTTCTAAAACATACAAAAAAAATAAAGAGTCTATAGCTTTATATGAGATGGGAAGACATAGAAGGCAAAATATTTGTGAGCTTCAGGGATGAATGAAGGCACCTTAAAGCATGCAGCCTGTATAGAGAATCTTACTGCACTTCAGCAAGAGGAAGAGAACAGAAACACCAAGGATCTGCCCTTCAGACATCAGCCTAGAGGATGACATTGCCTTTCTCATGCCAAGAATAGACCACAATCCCAGCAGTAGCCAAAACCACATCATCAATCCAACCAGGATTGTACCCCAGCCTTTCTACAGAGACATGCTTTGTAAAGGCATAGGACAGCACTATGCATCCAGATAAAATGAGTGCTCTGTCGCCAATATCAAAGAAGGCACTTGAAAAAACAGCCTTCTCCAGCTGCACCTCCTTCTTCAAGGGACTCGCAGTTAATCTTTAAGAAACCCCAGCACCTCCAGGTTACTTTCATCTGAATTGTACTCTCACACTGACATGCCCTCCCATGAACACACTATAGCTACCATGGCTTAAACATAATTTACTCTCAAGTTCATCAACTCCAGAGAAGAGCAGAGTAAGGTACAAAAGCAGGTGTCAAGCTGTTAGAAGTTGTAGTCACGGCAGTAAGTCTGATACAGACAAATTCAGAATTAACACAGACAGCGTAAATTCAATAGCCAGTCTTACTATATATCTACCTGTTGGGGAGAGCAGAACTAATAAAATGGTTGGCTGCTGCTCAATCCAGCATCACATTTGAAGCCATAAATACTTTTTAGATGCTCTTTTAAAAATACACATCACTGGCACCAAGCCGGGGGAGTTGTCACATGCCTCCACATGCAGGAGAGAAGAAACAAGAGGCATCACCTGCAAGTATTCTTAGCATCTCTTATCAGCATGCACACCCTGAGAAGCAGAGGGAGAAAAAAATCCTAGATCCTCAGGTAAGAAAGGTGGAATAGTTTCTGGGTAAAGCAAGGAAGGGGGTTTTACACAGCAGAAGACTCATTTCGTTTTTATGTTTTTGGAGTTGTCATTGTCATTTGGTGGACAAAGCCTCTACCTGCACGAGTGGAGAGGGACAAGCTGGGTCTGACACTGCTATAAACCCTTGCTTTTTAATAGATGTCATGCGTTGGACTAATTTTGATTCCACAGGGTGCTTCTGTTTCTCATTGCCTTTACCATGTCAGGTCACAACGTGGTCAGTGTTTATGTTTGTTGTCTTCCTGTGTGTAATCTGTCTCAGGCCATCACCCAAGCATAACACAGGAATACAGTAAGTCTGAACTGATGTTGAAGCTTTCCAGACTGTTGCAGTAAACTGCATGAACAGTGTTTTAAACAATACTTGAAAATATTATGTGGCTGTGAATCTTGACTATTACACACTCCTACCAAGAGGGACAGTCCTTTACATACTCTGCCAGCCCCTGAGAAGTAGACTGACCTATACATAAACATCCTCTCTCCTTTTTAATGCCCCAGCACAGCACAAGAACATTGAAAAGTTATTAACTGGCTTGGCTTGCAGGACTCACTCCTTGTCTCATACCACAGGAGTACAAACGTTATTTTTATGCTACAAACTTGTTCTGCTTTAAGAATATGACCATGTACCATAAACTCCATTACACTGGGAGGGGTGGGGAGCAGGTGGGGGAACGAACCATAGCTCTTTTCTGTTTTCACTCTAACTTCAACCAGATGCAATAGCCCTCTTGTATCCTGTCCTCGGATGAGGGGGCCTCTGTACTGGCTGGGGAGGACTGTTTGCCTTGCTCAGGATAGAGGGAGTATGTTTTTCTCCCTGTCTCCAGGGGAAAATGAGGTGCAATGCTATGCTGTGCATAACCTACACCTCTAACTGTACACAGATTGACTGTTACTATTGCAGGGCAGTATGGGGTTTTTTGGGTATTTTTTTGTGTGGTTGGTTTTTTGGTTTTTTTTAACTAGACTACTTGTGGCTTTCCACTAGAAAAAAAAGCATGTCCCATTCATGGATCTGGCAGAGCTAGACATTTTGTACCTCCTAGAAAAGGCAGTTTTGGGCACTTCAGGCAGTGATGAAACCTGTTCTAGATCTTGGCCATTTACAACAAGGGCAACAGCATCAATGGACATTACCAATGTTTAAATTTTCCCCTGAACCCCAATGTAACCAGAACTGAGACCAGTTTTGATTCATCACAGGACTAAACACCTGAACAGGTCAGGGAGAATTTCATGTCTAGTGCTCTGGTCCAGTTACAGAAAATCCTCACATATACCCCTAGGGATTCCACCCTCCAGACAGGCCAAAGAACAGTAAGGATATGGCTCAATACCCTGTTAAGAAGTTAAGTGTATAAATTATATCCAATCTACTGCACATGTCAGAAATCTTTCCTGGATTATTTCCTATTACTCTGGGATGCACTGAAATATCTTAGCCAGTCCCACAGATAGCACCTTTTAAGATCTAAACCAGATCATGCCTTGCCACAACATACTTTTATGAAGCTGTGAGAGCAAAAAGACTATTTTTATCTTTGCCAAATTAATGCACTGATGTACACCAACAGTATGCTGTGGGGAAAACAGCCTGAAAACAGGTGATGCATACTGAACGTTCCCTTTCCTTTTCTCCCAGGATCAGAACATGGAAAGATCAGCACTTTCAACTCCCACTCACTTACGTACCGTGACAGGACAAAAGCCAACAGATGTTGCCAATGCAAAACACTCAAAAATTATTAGTCAGGCTCCAAAACTCACAACAATGGCTTTAGATGCAGAATTTAAAAGACCTATAGGTGTGCTCTTCTTTTGTTCTGCCTTTCAAAAATTCAAACCTTTAGAATCAGGTTTTATGTCTGTTCATATCCATGGGGGACAGGCATTCTAGGTTGCTTTGCATTTTTTCAGTGGAAGCTAAAAGTTTTACATCATTAATTTCTTCAAGTTACTGAAGCTTTAGAAGAAAAAGTCAAGCAGCATTAGGATGGTGAATGCTGCCATCTCTGGCTGCAGTATTTTAAAACAGTTTCCATACTGTGTTACAGGTTAGAAACCTTACGTCAAAAAGGAGGTGATGATTGTAGACCTGTTTTGTCCTGCTTGTACTGCTTTTAGAAAGTAAAAGACAAAAAGCTGGACAAATCAGACTTACTAGATATGTGATAGGCAAAATTAAAAAAAAAAATAAATTACAAGATACTGTGATCATCTTGATGAGGGCAAGGACTAGGAAGTTCTACATGTTCCTTTCATCTCTATCTGCCTCATAATCTAATAAATATTGTCAACATTTGGAGGTTCTCTGGATGCATAAACAAGTAGGACAGTCTGAGTCAGACCATCAAAAATGAACAAGAGTTAAGTGTACTTATTTCCCTTTTATCTTTGGCCCAGGAGCGGGGGGAAAACCCACAAGTGGATCCATTGTAACTTAGATTTTACACATTGACAAGGAAGTGAGTGGAAAAGGGTAATGAATAGCTCAGAATTGCCTCCAGAGCAAAAAGCTTTTTCTGTCTTTACCTACTATATCTATTCTATATGCAATGGCCTACAGGTCTCCCTTTCACCTCCAAAATTCCTAAGCCCACAAAAAAGCTTTTTTAACAATATATTAACTGCCATTAGATTACTAAAAATTTCCTTTTTCTGGAAGAGCATTCGCATTCGGGACAAATTACACAAAATCAGAAGCTATGGAGGATAAGAGAAGAAAATCACTTGTAATAGCTCTTCAAATTCAAATTCTTCAAAACCATCTTAGCAGGTATATGCTCCAATTCTGTTAGGAAAAACATGCTGAAAGAAACTATATGGCAATCCTGGGGGAGAGGAAACATAATTTACAAAAAGAAAGGGTACAGTTTTATGGCCATGAGGACAGCACTGAAAATGAACACCCTGCCACAGGTTCATTCTTCTTTTAACTCCTGCCAGTCCATATCTCCATCAAAACTTTAAAGGACACACATATAGTCTCAGAGAAAACAGAGTAGGAAAAATACTTAGCCCAAAAGGAAGCCACATATTATTGTGGGGTTGGGGAGGGTTATCCTTGGTAAGTCCCTTCTCAGAAGAAATGCTATGAAAGTGAGTACAACCTGCCCAAATAGTCACAACTAACTGTTTATTTTTTACTAAACCACAGACGAAGTAAAAAAAGGAAGAAAACATTTTTTAAACACTGCATTAAAAAAATTTTAAAAGGCACTAGTTAGAAATCATATTTAAATTAAACCACATGTAACAAGGGAAATAAGGCTCACTGGAGAAAAGAGTGTGTCCCAGAGAGGGAAAAGTCTGCATATGAACATGTATCACAAAGCAGGTAACTTGCCACAAAAATCCTGTTTTGTTTAATTTATAGTCTGTATTTTAGTCTGTATATTCCATACAGTATCAGGGAATAAAGGAAAGGAGTTTTCAGCTACATTTGCATCAAACATGCCAGCTATTTGTCAGGAAATGTCAAAAATCACACGCTCAACTTACAGAATCAAATTTCCATCTCATAAAAAATGAAATTACAGTACAGAGAAATAGGTTGCTTTTTTAAGCACTGGAAGTAACACAGTTTGATTTTCCATTCATTAGTGCCCTAGATTTACTAGGAGTTTTTTCTCATAGACTCCTTTCTGCATGAGTGTTCTCTCCCATCTCTAGTGGGATGGCAATTTATATTGCAACCCTTCCCCTCATCAGGGAAGTTACAGGTCTTTTTCCTACATCTAACAACAGTTCCAGAACTCACCAGATTTCAATCATTGCTGTGATTGTGCCTGTTAAAAATGTACAAATCCGGCCAGCTTACAGGCAGTACTGATAAAGAAACAGACTAACAGACAAGCCAAAGTGGTTAGATGCATATAAAAATTTTCTCTGATACATCAGGATAAAATGCAGAGCATTTAGTAGAAAAGAATAACAGAACTGGAAGAACTACACATACTTCACTTGGGATGACAAGTAGAAACCAGAAGGTCTGAGTTCAAGTAAACACTGTAGAGTTGGCATCTGAATGAAACCACTGTACGTTTGCAGTTACTTTTTCATGTCTTTTTTGCATTCCCTCAGTGTCCAGCAGAAAGGAATTTTGGTGAGTGCTCACTGACAAACTGTAGAGCAGCATCTTCTCAATGTCTGGAGAAGCAGATACTGAGGCTCTGGCCAGCTAGAAAAACTTCACTACAAAACTTTACAAAGTGACAGCAGAGGAAAGTGAGGCAGTGATCAGGCAAAGCAGAAGAAGCTGAAAAGCCAGAACCAACACACGATTTCTGTACCACGGAGGCTGAGGATTGGGGGATCTGAGCTGGGGCTTCATCCTGCCCTGATGGGCTGAGAAACCCTTCCTATTTCCCAAATACCCCAAGTACTGAACCACAACCTGAGTAGCAGAAATACAATTTTGAGAATATCTATTTACCTGTGCTAAAAATCTAACACATTTTTGGGTTTTAGAGATATAGATAATTTGTGGTCACATTTAAAATTTGGAAGTTATAATAAAATCATTTTCAACGTGCAGTATTAAAAATGCTAAGAATCAAATTAGCTTTTTATTTACATCTGTCATGCCACTGTGGTATGCACCATCATGTCCTGGGGATGCTTCAACACTAGCACAACTGCTGCTGAGCATTATGACAAACAACCACAACATTCCAGAGTATGTGTATTCCAGATTTGTCCCACTAGGGAAAAATTAAAATATAGTTGCTCTGGTTCAGATTTCACTCCTTCTGTAAATGAGTAAACAAAACTATATTGATCTTGGCTGTTACATCAGACAAGAGCTTTGATATTTCACAAGGGGCCCACACTTACAAATAAAAGAGGAAAAAAAGAACATATAATCTGTCAACTTGGCTATCAAGAGAGCTAATTCAAGTTTCTCTGTTTTGCGGAGGTGTTTTAATATTTCCTACCACAACTAAAGATGATGGAAGAAAACTCCAAAGGACCCAAGTTTAAGTTCAGGCTCTTATGACACTAGACTATACCCACAGATGCTCAATGTCATCTCTTCACTTCCATCAGTCCTGAGTTTCTATTACATTTTTGTAATGATCCCCTTCAAACTGGAATGATGAAAGTGCACATTTTGCAAATGACACCTCAGCCAATCTGCCCCATCTGCATGAAAGACGGCAAATTATTTCACTCTTTAGGCGTTCAAAATAAAATGCACATGCGGCAAATTCCAAGCTGGCAGGAAAATCCAGTCATTAAAAAAAGTGATTTGTTTTCTAGAATTGCAAACACAAAGGCTCCATTTATTTCCAACGCCATAAAGAAAATGAACTGTTATATTTTTTTTAAACAACCACAGCCCAGACATATTGGAAATGTTTTAATTTCAAAAATACTAACTGGCAAATTAGAGTCTAAATGGCTTTTCTAAAGTGGTACCATTTTAGATACAGTTTTCAGATTGATTTCATCACTTTGCCCTGAAGGAAAAGGCTTTATCATCTTCTGCATAAACTGTAATGATGCCCATTTGTTGCTGGTGTCACTAAATTTAAGAAGAAACCTAAGATACCTGAATTTTAAATAAAATTATACCCATTGACAAGAAAATATATCGTACGTTATGGGAGCCTGAAAAAAAATCTACATTTCTATTAAAATGAGATATTTATTGTCTCTGTCATTCTGTCTTTCCTACTTTCTCTTCATAAAACTGAAGAAGAGAAACAGAACAGCAATTTAAGAAAACAGAAACATAATTTATATAGTCCCATCCTAAAAAAGCTTGCAACCACTATCAACTTTGCATTAAATGAACTGTTTAACTGGACTCACCAGGACTATTCCCTATACAAAATGTAAGCACATGTATAATTTTTTCCAGGATCATGATTATGTAAAAGTCATCTGTAAGGAAAATAAAACTACCTCCTTTTTTTTGCCCCAAACTTCTTAATCTGAATTTATTTTTGTGGCTATAGCAGCATCTGGTGGACAAATAGCAAAATGCACATCTAGCATAGGATAAAGATAAATGCATTTTAAACAAAAAATTGCTAATTTAAACTACAAATTTTAATTGCTTTTTTTTTAATTAAAAATAAGAAAACAAACAGTGATCCAGTTTAGATAATCCACCTTAGATAATTCTTAACAGTTTTGAAGTTATTGTATCACTTACAAATGCTTTTTATTCTTACCTTTTCCTCCCTTATTTGACCTCTCAGGTAAGTGCTTGTGTACTGTGAGGTCATATTCATAGTCTATCAGTGAATACAGGCCCACTTTGACAAAAATGTATAAATACCCCATAAATACTAAGGTTGCACAGTTAAGCAGTCAAAAAATTAGAACCTGTCATAAATAAAGTTGTAAAGTTATAGTTAAGAGAACAAACTGAACTCCTGCAGGTTTTCTCTCAATATAATCAAAGCCTAAAAAGAACTCGGATCCTCAAAATAACCACTGAAGGGCAAGTTAGCATGCTAAAGTGGCTGACAGACATTTTTTCCTTCTTCACTCATCTCCTCTATGCTTTGTTCTGACTTTCGTGTTATTGCTCCCTCCTCTTTCATATTCCTTTTACTAAAATATTTACCTGACAGGAATATCTGTTTAGAACCAGCAAAAAAAAGTCTTTAACGGTAAGAGTCAAATACAGCTGTAACTGTATTTGCTAAAATTGCTGAAGTTGGCTTGAAGTGAATCGCAGAGGGTTGGAGACATGAATATATTGGCTAAAATGACAACTTCCTCCTCCAAGTGAAAGAGGAGCCAAGAACGAGAGGTGCTATGCTGGATCTTGTTCTCACCAACAAGGAGGGGCTGCTGGGGAATGTGAAGCACAAGGGCAGCTTTGGCTTCAGTAACCCTGAAATGGGAGAGTTCAAGATCCTTAGGGCAACCAGGAGGGTGAACAGCGAGCTGGCTCCCACTGACTTCAGGCACGAGGATTTACATCTCTTCATGGATCTGCTTGGGAGAGTACCACAGGATGAAGCCCCAGAGGGAAGAGGCAATCAAGAAAGATGGTTAATAGTCAAGGATCACCTCCTCTAAGCTTAGAAGCAATGCATCCCAACAAAGGGGAAGCTGGGCAAAAATGTCAGGATGCCTGCATGGGTAAGCAGCTCCTGGGCAAATTGAAGCATAAAAGAGAACCCTGCAGAGGGTAGGTACTTTCCTACTAACTCGCAGGAAAGTAGCATATGCAACACACAACCACACACAAAAATTCTGAATTTAAATGGACCAGCAGCTTGATTCAGGTATTGCTTCTGCTGACAAACTCAATGCCCCCAAAGGTCTGAAATGGGGGACTTCCCAAAACTTCCTAAAATTCATTACTATTGTTTTCATTTTACATGGTAAGTGTAATTACTCACCTTCACAAATAACAATATGAGATAGTGCCATCTCTTAGGCACACAGACAGAAATCCAAAGCATTTTGGTGAGAAGAGGCAGAGTTCTGGATCCAAAGTATCTGTGGAAGACACCTGCAGTCATCCACCAGCTCCAGGGTCATTCACTGGGACATCGTACACACCAACCTTTACCAACTGCTCGTGCTTTCAGTGACTTTAAAAGCCTTTACATAAACATGTATGAGACTCTCATTTCTTACTTGTAGAAGTTACCTTTGAGGTGCTGAAAACTTGCAAGCATAGATAGGAAATCAACTTGGAAACCAAAAAGAAGCAATCCAATGCAAGCATCTCTGCACCTGAACATGACATCGACAAGCAGCCTTCAGACACACAGTATTTTTCATTTAACCAGGTAATATAATCAACAACAAGCAACTTCTTGGGCACAAAGCCCCCCCTCTCACGAGTGTGAAGACTACACACAAATTACTACTGTAGTTGGAACTCTAATCACACATGTGCTAGTAAGGCTGTTCCCCAAGGAAAGAGTATTGATACCTGCGTAGAACGTGCTAGGTTAACATGAGAAAAAGGATATTATATGCCAAAGGGGCAGTCTGAGGTACATTTTATTCTGTGGAATACCAAGTGGCTTAACAGGAGGGTAAAAAACTGTCATACCTCATTTCACCCCTAGCATGGTACATTTGGCTGACTTGTGAGCTGCATTTCCCCAACTGGTCTTCATAGGCATTCCTGGAAGTCTTTACTCCTTCACCCGAGTATCCAGGTGTCCAGCTCCCGTGTAACACTGCCACAGGCAAGGCCTGCTGCCCTCGGCCTTGCTGCCCTCACGTCCGAGGGCTCTGCTGATGCCCATGACGTGTTTTACAATAAACACGCACCCAGAGGCTGTAGAAGCTGTGACCTCTTTCATTCCTTAGCGCTCTTTGCCTGCAGCCCGGCAAAGAGCAGGCACTGCACCCGGGAAGCCAAATCAGACATAGAAGGGAAAGGTGCCTAGGGACATACAGTTTAAATGTAATTTTAAACTCTTCTCGTTTTATCTTCCCGCTCAAACCCCGCACCCTCCACGTGCGACGACCGCTGCGCGGCGCCGCCGCCGGCCGCCCACAGCCGGGCGGAGGAAGGGCCGCGGCTTCAGGGCTTCCTTCCGCCCGGCCAGGGGCGGAGCTGGGCCCGCCCGCTGGATCCCGACATGGCCGAGTATTCCTGCGTCAAATCCACCAAGCTCGTCCTCAAAGGGTCCAAAGAGAAGAGGTGAGGAGCGGGCTGCCCGCCGTGCCACCCCCGCCCTGCCCTGCCCCGCGCTGCGGCAGCCGCAGGGGCCGGCACCTGGGGCTGGGCCGGGATGAGGCCGGGCCGGCCCTCCCCTCCCCTCGGGCCGGGGACACCCCCGGGCTGGCCGGCCGGGCAGCGGGCCGGGCTGGCAGCCGCTGGCTCTCGGCCCAGGTCAGGGACCCACTCCCGCAGGGCCTGGGCGTGAGGCCATGGGGGACAAGGGCTGGGCCGGCGGCTCTTCACTTCTTTGCATCTCCCCTTGCAGCAAGAAAAAGCACAAGGCAAAGAAAAGGAAAAGAGAAGAGGATGCAGCAGAACAGCTCGATATTGTTGGTGAGCTGCTTTCCAAGAGTTACGTGACAGTGTCGAAACTGTAGGGGATGTGGCAGAAGCTAAAGAGGTCGTTATAGGACTTCGTAAAGCAAGTGTAACCCCTGTGGAGATATATAACTCTTTTTTCTCAACATGCTATTTGTATCTTGGGATCTTCCTAGATTCCAAACGGAGCTTGTGACACCAGTGGGATGGATTCAGATTTTTATAAGTAATAATAATAAATAAACTGTTACTGTCTTAATGAGGTAGGAAATATTTGCAAGACAGTGTATAAGGAGAAAATTTTACTGTTCAAAAAATGTAAAAGTCATAATTCTAAGTTTTGCACATGGGAAATGCTATCTTTAACATTGGTAGAATTCTGTAGGAGTCAAATGTTCAAACACAGGTTGGTTTGAACAATTAAGGTCTGAGAATTGCAACTCACATATTTAACTGCAAGATGAAATAGTATCTCTGTTTCTGTTGTGCTGGAGGATCTAATAAATGGATGACCCCCAAACTGCAGGAGACATGTACAGAGGGAAAAAATATTTTCCTTGCCAGGTGTGTCTTTGCTGCATCAGCTGAATGAATGAGCCTGGTCTATGGAGTAACACAAAGGGATAAAGCACAGGAGTTTGTAACTAGGGATGACAGGAGGTCAAAGAGCAGGACTTCCTGAAGCAGCAGCAAGAGCACCATTAAATTGGCTCTGGACTATAAAATAATGCACAAAGATTGTGAGGTGGCTATAGCAATTCTATCTTTTGAATTTGAAGTTTCAGAGAAGACATGGAAATACAATCTGTTGAGCTACTGTAATCAGGAGTTGTGATTACTCTGTTAATAAACTGTCATGGTTTTGTATTACAGGAAACTGGTGGGCTGTCAGTAATTTTGGTGAAATTACGGGAACTATAGCTATAGAAATGGATAAAGGAGCTTACATCCATGCCCTCGACAATGGCTTGTTTACACTTGGAGCACCACACAAAGGTTTGTTCTGGGAAATTTGAAAGTAATAGTTTTAATAATGAAGTACATAAAAGCATAGAACTAGCATCACTTCAAGGCAAGCAGTGTTACACTAAAACCAGTTTACTACAAAAAGTCATTCTAGCTGAAGCATGCAGATGACTTAAACCTAATGACTACCAATCAGTTTTACTCATCTAGTTTCATGCTGGCTTATGTGTGCAATAAATTGAACTGCACTGGAGATGATTACCTGTTAAAGGCAGTACCACTTGCTGGATAAAAAGTGGTATAATTTTTATTAAAACCTTTAAAATGTTTATTGTGTCACTTGAAGAGTGAAATTCAAGGTAGATTAATTGTAATGTTTATCGCTGCATCCTTGTCTTAATATACTTGTTTTGTTACTGCAGAAGAGGACTACTAATGTGCTGGGGTAATTAGCTTGTTCTTTAAATTTGAGAGCCATGACTGACATGGACTGTTCCAGACCTCTGACAGTGTGTGTGTGTTTTATCTCCAGAGTGAGATCAGAGCAACAGTGCCCTTATTCTCTTGTTTTGGGGATGGAGAAGCTTGTAGCTTTTAGGATACTGAGTTGAGTTACCATAACTGAGCCATAATGCATTGTGTTATGAAAGAAGTAACATTACAAGGAGATTAAGGTTTTCAAAGCCACCAGGAGAATTAAAAAATATTCTTAACTATAAATTTCATTAAATGAGGATCATCTTTGCATCTTGTTTTAAGTACTGTAAATACATGAGCATAAATGAGCACCTGCATTGCTTTTGTAGAAGTGAGTGCTCAAAAAGGAATTGTTAACAAAATATAAATACAGTAATTTCACGACTATAAGGCGCACCCTTTTGACTAAAATTTTGGCCTGAACCTGGGATTGCGCCTTATAGTCCAGTGCGCCTTATATATGGACAAAGTTCAGAAATTTGCCTGCCCAAAAGTGTGAGCTGCGAGCCGCAGGGGGAGCCAGCAGGGCCGCGGCTGCCGGGTGGAGGCGGGGTCTTGGCCAGCAACCACACAGGGGGAGCCAGCAGCGGATCCTCACTGCAAAAAAAAAGCACACCTTATAGTCCGGTGCGCCTTATATATCAGCAAAAGTTCAGAAATTTGCCGACACCCGGAAGTGTGCCTTATAATCCGGTGCACTTTATAGTCGTGAAATTACTGTCCTTCCACAGCATTTAGAAATGGCCAGTGTTTAATTCTTTTTGATACTGCAGTATTAATAGGCTGGTATATTTTATGTTTATACTTCATACTTAAGTAATGGAAAATTCATTCTTCAGGTGATGAAGGCCCTAGTCCTCCTGAGCAGTTTACAGCAGTAAAGTTGTCTGATACAAGGTAATTACTGTAATATTTCAAGTTTTGACACTTGTTGTCTTTGGATTTTGTGAGAGGCATTTTAATACTCTTTTGAAATACATTGTCTGCTACTAAAAGTGTCTGTGATGTGTTGGATATTGTGAATTTCATGAATTAAAAACACTCTTTATTGTCTTCCTGCATTTCTCTTTGAGGATTGCTCTCAAGTCTGGTTATGGCAAATATCTTGGTATAAATTCAGATGGACTTGTTGTTGGACGTTCCGATGCAATAGGATCAAGAGAGCAGTGGGAACCCGTCTTCCAAGATGTAAGCTGTTTGGAATAGTTTATTTGATGTTCCTAGTGTTTGACTGTATTTTGAGTTAATCTATGTAGATGGTTTTTGTCTGTGAAGTAAAAGGCTTTTGCAATCTCTTTCATATTGTAACTTTTGTTTTTCCAACTGCAATACATTTACTGTAATTGAAAGTTTTTAAAATAGCTTCATTTTGACAGCTGTAAGCATCGTAAAACTGAAGGAGCAAGCAAGTTTGCTGGCTAGCTGTTGAAGTATCCATACATAAAAGAATTAAACCCATTTAGAGAGACTTTTAGTGTATTGTAGAGGATAAATGTTACAAATCAAGGATTATATACATCCTTGTACTCACAATGCGTGATATTGTTTCTGCAGAGGAAAATGGCATTACTAGCAGCGAACAGCCGTTTTATTAGATGTAATGAAGAGGGGGACATAGAAGCCAAAAGCAAAACTGCAGGGGAAGAAGAAATGATAAAGGTAATGTATAACTTCTATAACTAATACAGGATTGGCAGGAATACTCAAACAAGCAGGTATCTGTGTGCTACAATTTTCTGTTAATACCGTTATAATTGCTTCCTATAAGCTGTCAAGTGATATGGCCACAAGAAAGGTAAATGAGTTCCAGGGCTGCATAAATTCTCAGTACTTCCTGTAGAGATAAGAAGATACTTTACCCCTCAGGAGGACAAAAGAGTGATCTTCCAGGTAGTTCTAAAAAGCTTAGGACAAAAGAGAGGAATTGTGACTGAATCAGGGGCAGAGAACAGTTTACCAGAATGATCCAGAAGGGAAGATCTTTTAAGAGAATCTAAAAAGACTATCTTGACTTTATGTGAAAGTGGAAAATATATGTATCTCTCCAAATAGAGATAGTGTCTTAACTACTCAGAGCAATAGTATTTTTAAGTCAATCTTTGAATTGTCCCTGTCAAAATTAAGAACTTCATAGTGCTCCTTTGAGATGAAGGCAGTTATGTCTTACTATAGTATTGAGGATTGCACTTAATGTTTCCCATATTTCAGGCATCTCTTACTTTTGCAGTTGTCTCTGGTTAACCCATTTGAAAACTGTGAACTTGAAAAGTCACTGTGACTCTCATTCTGTTATGAAGGATATGTAGTCATCTTTAACCTGTAACTTACGGTTTTTAAAATACAGGTGCTTTCTTTTTTCTTTCAATTATTAGATTCGTACTTGTGCTGAAAGAGAAGCTAAGAAGAAAGATGAAGTTCCACAAGAAGACAAGGGAAACGTTAAGCAGTGTGAAATCAATTACGTGTATGTACTTTAGAGCTGGTAACAGGCTCAAGTACCTTTTTTTGCTTCTAACTGGGGACATCTTTGGTGCAAGAGCCCAATTCCCATCCAGCCTTTCACTCACTTTTCATTAGCAGGACAAGGGAAGAAAAGAGGATCAGAAAGCTCATTGGTTGAGATAAAGGAGAGATGCTGTCCCAGGGTTAACTGTGAAAAATTAGTTAAATTTATTTCCTTTTAAATGGGTGTAGATACTGAGAAACAAAAATTAAAAACACCACCTTTCCTTCTGCCATCTCCCAAGCTCAACTTCACTCTAGACTCTTCTACCTGCTTCTCCAGGCCAGATGGGTTATAGGTCAATACACAGTGGTTTCTTTCAGCCACTCCCTTCATTTCCCACTTTTCCCCTTCTCTGGAATGGTGTTATTCATGGCTGGGAGGTAATATTTGCTCCAGTGCCTAAAGCATCTCCTTCCTCTTCTTCTCTGTGCTTGATATTTACGTTGCCATTTTGCACTTTTAGGGTTTTTTTTTTTTCCTTCTCTGCTGTGGCATTTTGCCTTCTCTTAAATATGTTTTCATAGTTCCAGTTTTTCACTACTTTTCTTCCCCCTTACAGGAAGAAATTCCAAAGTTTTCAAGACAAAAAGCTTAAAATAAGCAAAGAAGATACAAAAGCCCTTAGAAAAGCCAGGAAAGAAGGCACTTTTCATGAAATGCTCCTTGACAGGTACTTCAAAGTGCTAGAAATAATGTATTGATTAAAAAACTACGGGGAGATGGAATTACAGTAAAACGTGGGGTAAAAAAAGAGGGCTAGATTTCAGGGAGATAGCTTTCTGAGCATTTTTCCACTGGTGAGTGTTGTGCCTGGGTCCTGGGGGTTGCCACTTTTTTTTCTTTCTATCTGGATTTTCACTTCTTTAGCTGAAGTTTGCAGGTTTGAATTTACCTGTAAATTAGTTCTTTGGGAAATCTTCTTGTTCAATTTGTTTAGTATGGAGTTGTTGAGGGATTAGTCTTTTTAATGACGAAAATTGAGCTAATTTTTAACATTTTTCAATATCTATGGTACCAGAACATTTTGGAGAGGCAGAATTTGCATTTTAAAGAGAAATAGTGTTTATTAAGGACAGTCTTCATGTTATCTAGTGCTATTTTTTTTTCTCCCTTGAGCTGAGGCTAAAGAAACTGTCTTGAATTTTTAAAGCCTTTTATGTCAGTATATAGTATAAATATTGGCATTAATTCAGTGGGTGGAATGCAGAAAACTATTTCTCATAATTGCTAGTGATGTGAGAACAGTCCTGGGCTCTCACAAGTGGTCAGCTTCAGCTCACACTGAATCTGAATTCCATTCCTCAGAGGAGACAAAAAGGCAATTACAATGATTTGAAGGGAAAGTCAAGGTTAACTTTAGACACTGTAGTTCTATCGCCTTAGGAAAACAAAGTTAATTAACAAATCCAAAGTGTTGTTAGGCCTTTATATATACTTGGAAGCAAAGTTTAAGAAAAATTGCTTTCAATGCATTCTTAACACTTTGAGGCAGATAGAACACCCAGGTGTAATTGTATTTCGTCTTAATCTAAATCTTGTTTCATTCACTCTTCCCATACAGGAGAGCTAAAGTGAAAGCAGATAGATACTGCAAGTGACATCCATTTTCTTCTGCAACTTTGGTCTATTTTCTTCTGCAACTTTGATGGCAGTGTCAAATTGAAAAATAGAAAAATATTTTATAATTGTTTTTTTATTTAAGGCATTTTTTAAGTATCTTCGGAATTGTATTAAAATTTTCTCAAATATTAATAATGCAGCTATAAAGTCTCGTTAACTGTATTACTTGTGAATACTTGGCCTGTGTTAAGGGAGTGGCTCCAACAAAAATTAAAGGTGTATCAATTGATGATGGTAAGCTATTTGCCATGTAATTTAAGCCCTGAGCGACAGACTGTACACTGATTTAGAGAGAAAGCTCCTGGCTTTTAGTTGCCTTTAGGACAAAATCTAGAAATAAATAGGTGATTGTTGGCAAATGTTCCTGGCCAGAGTCAGGAATTACTGGATAAAAATGCAGCATAGCTGTGAGGTGTGCTATGGAAGAGAGGGAGAAAAAAAAGTTACTAATTTTTTTCCAGAGCTCCTTATTTTGGTCTAGGACTGGGGATTAGGGCTCATTAAGTAGTTGTAAGTACCATGCTACATGTCCTTCCCCATAAATGTGACTGATGTACAATGAACCATTGGAATATCACGGTCCTGGAAATGGCTTGCTGCCAAAACTATTCTCAGAAACACTGAGAAAAAGACAGCACTGCAAGGCTGCAGGCCAGAGTAACTATTTATTGGAAGTTCATTGCAGGTGTCATTGATTCACAGTCACTGTGAATCTTAAATATGTCTAAGGTGAATGCTGATTGTGGAAGTAGATTGATATTACAGCATCTGCTTTTCTTTCAAGAATATATTGTTTGAATAAAAACTTGCCTGGTGGAACCCACAAAAATGATTACTCAAGCACAGATACATCTGGAAGCAGAAACATGTGCTCTGGTGGGGAAGGTTGCTGAAAGGATGCTCAGCAGCAGAATAAGGGCCTGAGAATTACTCAGTTCATATTAGTGTAAATAGGAGAATACAGTGAATTGAAGTAGCTCTAGCAGTGAGTAAGGAAGTAAAAAGCAATGGCAGAGCAAATGCAATGAGACTGTCTATAGTAGGAGAGGAAGTACTAGAACTGGCAAGGGACTGGCAGCCTTGCAGAGAATACGGGTATTTTAGTAGCATTAGGGTTGCCCTCTATGTTGGGACTGATGATACACTGGAGTCTTGAGAAAATATGTTTTGAGATAGCACAGAAATGGGGATCTGGGCATTTCACAGTAGTGAAGATCAGTGTGTATATTTAACTGTTGCTGTGAGGAGGCTATTTGGATGTTTTCCCGGTGGAGGTATTCACAGAGTCATCTTGAAGATTCTACATCCTGACAGTAGTGTTAGCACGAGGAGCTTTAATTTAACTGAAACAGAGAAAACAGGAGGAAGTAATTTGGGTAGCCTCTACTTAGAGCGGGAAGGAACAGATCTGGAGAGTGGTAGTGCAGTACTGGATAGATGAGTATGAGAGAGCAGAAGGGTAGATGTAGGTGTTAAATATCATTGAGTACAGTTAGCAAGCCAGGCCTAAGGTGCTGGTGTGGACCCTGAAGGCAAGGCATTGTGATAGGAGCACAGCAGAATAGCCATAGTCAGAGAAAGTGACTGGTGCTGTAAGAGAACTGTTTCTTAAACTGAGAATTTCTTTCCTGGTGAAAGAGGCCTCAAAAAAGTACACCGTGTAGTGTGACAATGGCATCATTTTGTCTTCAGAGCATTTGGAAAGAGTTCTTAATTTTCCAAAGTCGTTATTTTCTCCTGTTAAAAATGTACTAAAGGCAGTAAAGCATCTAGACGAAGATAATGAAGTCCCTAACAGCTGTCTGCCCCAGATATAAAGGATGAGCAAAAAGGGTTACAGATCTTCAGAAAATAACAGGACCAACTTAATCAGATTCTCTTACCATAGCCCATACTATTCTATTCAGATACCTGGAAGTAAACACAGGATTATTGTCTTACACATATTTGCAACTGAAAATATTTTCCAGACTCTAGAAACTGCCTGATCTTTTTGAAGAACACTCCATGAAAATCTTAAGGTTTATCCTGTTGCACTGTAATTTTCCTCAGTTTCTAAAGCCACAGATGGTTTCTGTATCTTCTTTTACCAGTGCTTAATTTTTTTCTGCCTTGGTCTCTAAAGCTCTGTGCAATTCCCAGCTTCTGCTCTGAGCTGGCTCCTTCCTACACTGTTGCACACTCTCCTCCCAAGGCTTTCCCACACTACAGTTCATTTTTTATCCTTTCCTGTTTCTTAATTTTTGCAGCTCCATGCAGCTTTCCAATCAACCTTCTGCCAAGGACTTCCCCTCTTTTTCTTACCACCTCCACCTGGTTTTGTAAGAGAGTAAATTGCACAGGCAATTAAGTAATGGTATAAAGACTACATCACTTCTTTTCTGTGTGCCTAAAAACATGTGGCATGTCTTTGGCACTGAACAGAGCACATGAGACAAGCTTAAACACAGGCATCCTGGAAGGTTTTAGGTACTTTTTCATGGTGCTTCCACAATTGTTGCCAGTGTACACACTCATGAAGCATTCATTTGCTCACACTAAAATGATAATGCTCATACTACAATGACAGTTCACACCTAATTTGGCTGCTGGTTTGTACTTGATGTTACAACAGCCTGGTCTAGTGGAAGGTGGCTCTGTCCATAGCAGGGGGCTTGGAACTGGATGATCTTTAAGGTCCCTTCCAGCTCAAACCATTTTCCAATTTTATGAGATAAGATACCATTTAAATAATAACTAGAAGGCAGGGTCCTTATAGACATGTGCATCTCATGCTGTGTGTTTCTCATTAGTCTGTCTCCCCAGCTGCCCACTTCCTGAACTCCTAAGCCACAAGATGGAGAAAAATCCTTCCTCAAGAATGCACCTGCCTGGCATCTTTCATTACCACTGATGCTCGAAAGATATACTGGAAATAAATCCCCATAGACTGATGTCTGTAGAGCAGGTATTTGTTTATTGCAGTGCTGGTGGTGAGGGCAATACCTCCACCTAACTCACCCACCTTTGTCAAGTGCTATGGTGTATTTACACAGTAAGTATTGCTTAATACTGATGTCTAGTGACTGTGTCACTGTAACATCATCATATACATGCCAGAACAAATTTGCATAGTATGATCTCACGGTTATTAGATAGTTCTTTCACTCTGCACTTGCACCTCCCCAATTTGGGGGTTGTCAGGGGTCTTTGATGAAGGCTTCCAAGGCCTGCTTCACAACTGAACTTTTCAACTTCGTCTTTGGAGCTTGCACGGTTATGGTGTTCCTTGGTCTGTCTGGTCCCAACCAGTCTAAATTCTTTATTTTGTGGCTAATTGACTTTACATTTGCCAATTTCTCATTAGTGCTGCGCTTACCTATCTCTAAAGCCATCCATCTGGTGAGTTTTTTCTTCCTTTTTTTTGCCTGTTCAGCATTAAGCAGCTAATTAATCAAATACTAGCCAACCATATGCTAGCCAATACACAGAAAGTTATTTATATCAGGTTATATAGGTATAAAAAGCTATGATTCAGGTGATATTTATATTAGCTTATACAGATACATACGGTTATACTGGTATCTTATAACTCAAACTATACAAGCACCTTGTAACTTTGGCCTAAGTTATATAGGCATCACCACACAGCCTGCTTAGAATCTCCGCAGGACAGAGTAATTAAAAATCGCAGTACTGCCAAAGTAAAAACTGGTGCCACGGGTTTTCTCTTAGCGTTGCCAAAGAGAGGCGATTTTATTTCAGCCTCCTGTGCGGAAGTTGCCTTTTGTGGACGCGCAAGTGGAGAAGAGCTGCAGCGCTGTACCACAACTGCACGGGCGGGGCCGGGCCGGGCCGCGCCGCCGCTCCCGCCCCCGGCGGGCGGGGCTCTGTCATGTGGCCGCCGCTCCGGGAAGCGCCGCTCGGAGCCGAGCCGGGCACGACCATGGCGGGTCGGGGCCGGGCGCTGCTGGCGCTGCTCGCCCTGGCGCTGCCCGCCTGGGCGCCGGACCCGGTGAGCCTGGCGGGGCACAGGGAGGGCGGACGGGAGCGGATCGCGCCGGGGCTGGCGGGGGGGATGCGGCCGCCGCCCTGCCCGAGGCGGGAGGCCGGGCGAGCCTGTGAACCCACGCGTGGGGGTGCGCGGTGTTGCCTCGCTGTCCCCACGGGTCCCGAGCTTGGGAGAGCTCTCATGGCCGCGGCGGCGGGAGGGGCTGTGCACGGCCGTGTTGGACAAGTCCTTGCTCGCTCCTGCGCTCGCCTTCGTGCGCTTCTCTGATGTCAGTGCTGCCCTGCTCCACCGCAGCCGCGATTTCCAGAAGGAGAGTTAGGAGTGAGTTAGCAGAACCGTGCTGAAAAAGCGCACGGTTCTGAATCAGCGGAGTGCTCACCCGAAGGGAGGAGCGCCGAGCAGGTGCACTCGGTGTGTTGTTTCTTGCTCTCTCGGCTGTTTGGGGATTTTTAACTGAATAAGTGAAATATTTAACTTTTGGTGGAATTGGGAATGCGGGGGAAGTCGTTTGGAGCAGGCTGGCCTCCATCTCCTGGGCAAGTAAACAGTTGCTTTGCTTCCTGGTTGTATTCCTGAAGCAGCGAAGCATTCTTTCATTGCTTGACGTTCCTAAATTTACTCGTCTTCTATGAAGAGGACAGGTTTTAAATATCTCTGGATATCAAAATATTTTTTGTAATCTATTTTGGAATATTTTAGACACATACTACCTCTTTTATTCTTTAGTTTGCTCCAAGGTGGGTTTTTTTGGTTTTTTTTTAAGCAAATTACATTGATTTCAGAAAAATTGGTATGAGTTTTGTGAAAGGAAAGAGCTGCAGGAAATTACTGTGGACATCTGGATGACCAGTGTTTCCTTAGCATCTTTTCTACACAGAATTGGGCTTTTCTCTCTCCTGTCTCTTCTCTTCTTCGAGTCCCATCCTACCGGCCAAGAACAGCTTCCTAACACTAAAAGCTATCTCCAGCTTAAAACACCTCCAGAATTTTAGCCAGAAGTATCCTGGAGTGTGGAGTCGTAGGAGAAATCTGTCAGCAAAGTAGCAGCATTAGAGCTTGATTTGCATTTGATTTCACTTGGTACATCTTTGCACTTGCACGGTATCCACTGTTCATCCAGTTTGCAGGTTGTGCTGCTGTGCAGCCAGCTATTAGTCTTGGATATTTTATTTTGGTTGGAGATGCAGGAATGCATCATCATTTGTTGAAGAATTCTTCCTGAGTTCCACTGGGTTCATCTCATTATCAAAGAACACAGAATATAAAAGCCTTGAAGTATATCTCAGAGGTGCAGACTGTCAGTCCCTTTAGCTTTCACTGAGGCCCCCTCAACCACACTGACCTTTGTGTCCAAACTGCAATTTGAGTTGTCTTGTCACTGTTTTTTTAGTACTGCAAGAGTACTGCTAGCCTCTGTGTTCAGAAAGGTGAACAGCACTGGGACTCCTGCAGCACAGTGGTGTTGTATTGGCATCATCCAATCAGGGAAGATGAGCAGGGACAAAAATGTGTTAGATCAGAGTTCATAGACCAAAAGATGCTGAATATAATATATTGACTGAAAATACGGAATTCTATTTAATAGCATAATGAGGTAATTTTCTATTTGTTTTTACATAAGAAGGTGAAAAATATAAAATACATAAATATTAAGGAGGGATGCCAGAGATGGTCTACCTCAGAAATAAAGAAATAAAGTATTTTTCTAAGGTATTCCTTAGACTGGACAAGCTACATTCAGTCTATTTCATATTAATGAAATCAAGCTAGGTGTCAAAATATTTGCTCATTAGTCATTAAACCATGTATTAATTTTCTATACTGCAGTCAATAATAACTGTTACTACTTGACTTTTTTTTTTTTTTTTACAGTTCACCGTATTCATCTCAACAGCTTGATAGTTATTTGGTTTCCGTTCCACTTTTTTTTTTTTTTTTGCTACAATTAGTCCAAATATAGATCTTCTGTGCTACTTCCACTTTTTATTTTCATCTTTCCCCATACCATGTTCTACTTCTCCTCCACTGTGTTATCTTTCTGTTAGTGTTTTGATCCTGTGCTCCACATGTCTGGTTTTGTATCAGTACCTACCTCTCAGTTTGAAAGTTGGTGGTATATGAGATAACCAAGATATGCAACCTATTGGTAACAGTAGATTTTAAAAAGGGAAACAAAGGGAGCATTAAATCACTGTTCAAGAATAGCTGTATTGCTCTCATGGGGTTCAGTACATGTTTGGAAAGCACATTTATTGTGGTAACCTGCTGTTTGGGTCCAGCTTCCAATAGCTTTTACTAGGGGGTGACCTCTGGCTTGTCACATTAGAAACTGAAGGTGATTCTTTCAGGCTGAAAGGATGTTCCTGCTTTTCTTGGACAGAATTTATTGTTTCTCTTCCACTGTCAAGCCTCTGCAGAGAGGAGAACCCCGCTGACCACAGTAATAACTTCATGGCTGCTTGTTTTACTCTGGTTATAAAAAGTGCTTGATGATTTATCTGCTGCTACCAGAAAATTTTACAGGTGTTTTTGTTTGTTTGTTTGTTTGTTTTAACCTTCTCAGAAAGCTTTGCAGTTAATCTTTAGCTGGTTGCAGAGGATAACAATTGTTTTGTTCAGTGTTAGAACTTTATGTAAAAAACCAAAGCAACAAAACATCCCACTTGTAGTTTTCTGATTGTCTTGACGTCTTTTCAAGTTGCTGCCTATGTGCCAGGGGAAGCCATACATGGAGCTGTTGCAGTCACTTGGTTTGTTCTCATTGGAGAAAAGACTAAGGGGAGACCTCATTGCAGTCTGCAGCTCCTCATAAGGGGAAACACAGGGCAGGCACTGAGGCACTGATCTCTTGTTGCTGATCAGCAACAGGACCTGAGGGAATGGCCTGAAGCTGTGTCAGGGGAGGTTTAAATCGGATATTTGGGAAAGGTTTTTCACCAAGGGTGGTGGGGCACTGCCTGTCAGAGATCAAGGTGCCTTTGGGCGTGTTCTCAGGTGCAGGGCTTGTCCCATGCAGGGGCAGGAGTTGGACTTGATGATTTTTGTGGGTATCTTCTAATGCAGGATATTCTGTGATTTTATGATGTAATGGTTAACCTAAAGAAACAGTTAATAATCTGTCATTTCTTTAGATACCTCAGTCAGTTTTGAAATTGTTCTAGGAATTACTTGCTTCTTTACCTTGCTTTACACATAAACAGGTTAAAAATCTAAAAATACCACGTGTAAGGAGGGTTCTCTCTCCCTTAACTCTTTCTTTCCTCACCTTTTTTGTTGCTTAAGCTTCAAAGCTTTGGGAAGATAAAAATAGCTACAGATACAGGATTAAAATCACAGGGGAAGGTGCCAGGAGGGACATAATGTTTAGCACCTTTAGCTTAAAATCCTCTGAAATCAGTTTTGCACAGGTGCCGCTGTTTCCTCTGTGAGCGTGGGCTCTACTGAGAGAGCAACTGAATTCTCATCCACTTTGGATAACTCTTTTCTTAGAAGCTTTGTCTGTCAGGAAACATACAGTAAATTCACGAATACAAGCCGCACTGACTATAAGCCGCATCTCTGAGTGTTGGCAAACATTTCGGTTTTTGTCCATAGATAAGCCGCACCCGAATATAAGCCGCTTTGTCGTTCGCAGCGAGGACCCGCGTGCAATTAGTAACAGAACCGCGGGAGGGCGGGGTTTCCTGGCTGAGCTAAGGCTGTGCAGGCTCGGCCCGCTAGGGGCCGCTGACGGGGCCAGATGGCCCAGCCCGGTGCTGCAGCTCGGGGCCGGCCGCCGCTGCCACTGGGCTCGGTCACCCCGGGTCGGCGCTGCCCCGCGGTGGCAGGCAGGGACGGAGCTTCCCCTGCTCCTACAGCAGCGGCGGCGGGCGGGGACGGAGCTTTCCCGCGCCCGTGGCGCTGGCGGCGGGCAGGGACGGAGTTTCCCCGCTCCTGCCGCGGCGGCGGCGGGCGGGGACAAAGCACCCCGTCGGCTCCCCGAGCCGCGGCAATGGCTGCGCGGGGCTCCCGTCGGCTCCCCGAGCCGCAGCAATGGCGGCGCGCGCTTCCCCCCCCTCCCCGGGCCGCAGCAATGGCGGCGCGCGCTTCCCCCCCCGCTCCCTGGGCCGCAGCAATGGCAGCGCGGGGCTCCCGTCGGCTCCCCGGGCCGCAGCAATGGCGGCGCGGGGCTCCCGTCGGCTCCCCAGGCCGCAGCAATGGCGGCGCGGGCTTCCCCCCCCTCCCCGGGCCGCGGTAGGGGTGGCCCGGGTCCCCCCTCTCCTCCCCGGGCCGCGGCAATGGCGGCGCCGGGCCCCCCCCCCGTCTCTCCCCTGGGCTGTGGCAGAGGAGGAAAGAGAGCTCTCCCGCCTCTCTCCCCGCCCCCCGTGCTGCCTACAGGGAGCCAGGCTCCACCCGCGGTGCAACAAAGTAGCGATTTGTAACAATCGCAAAATGCCGACTTTGCAGCTGCTCGGCTCAGCACTCTGGCAGGCACTTTCTGAGGTTGTATTAGCCGCTCCTGATTATTAGCCGCATTTCCGGTTTAGGAGCAAAATCTTAGTCAAATTGGTGCGGCTTGTATTCGTGAAATTACTGTATTTTGATAGAGGTATTTCCTAAAGGTGCAAATCTGTACATTTATTGAAGTAGGATGTATATGTAGTGTCACTTTTTCTGATGGATTTTAGCATTGCAGGATGGAAAATTGCACAAGACAGTTGCGTCAATACTGCTAAGCATTTGTCTGGCTTTGCACAAAACCTCTGACTTTTGTTGCCTAATTAGTCATCTGATATCCCTCCTACCCTCCTTGTTTTGGTGCTTCCTCAGTTTGAAAATTAAATGGCCTTTTGTGTTTGACTTTTTGTCCCAGCTGTGCAAAGGCTGTAACTGCACTGCAGTGAAATCTAGGAAACACAAAGCTGCTGGTCCTATACCTTCACCTCATATGTTGAAAAACCAAAATTTGTCTCATGCTTTCTCTCACCAACTGGAAACAGTAGAAAGAAATAGCATTACAACACAGAGGAATCAATCCCAATTTAGAATTGCTGTTTCCAGTTGTTACAAATTAGGCCAATGTTTAAAGTCCGTGGCATTGTGTAAGACGTGTTTTTTATATTAATGCATTAAAAACAGATGAGGAGATTAGCCCAAGGGGAACGTTAACATTAGTTAACTTCTTTGTCCCATTTACATAGGTCCTGGACATGTTGTCACAGTTATCACTGGAACCAGAATGCATTATAAGGACACACTAGTAATCTAATTAATACAGCCTAATAAGTATTGGATATCAAGGGTGGGGAGGAAGGGAGGTGGTGGAAGGATCACTCCGTATTTTGTTTGTGTTCTGTCTCCCAAACAATTTGCTTTGGGAGCTTTTCTATGGGCTCACAGAACAGCAGTATGTACCTTTCCTTTTTCTTAGTGAGATACATTATACTCAAAGGAGTTTTCAGAACTTCTCACATAGTTTCAGGACCAAATCTGGCCTGACCTCAACTGGCTTGAAGCACAAGTGTGGGTGGCCAGTAGGCATTTGCTTGTATGTCACTGGGTAAAACAGAATTATAATTGGGGCATGTATATGCATATGTTTATATGTTTATATGCATGCTTTATGTAATTGATAGAAAAACAACCTTGCATTCACTTGGAGCATGCCTAAAATAGCTCTCAAACTTTCATTTGTAACTAGCCATGCTACAGGAGTGAAGGTGTATTTTTTAGTCACATTCCTGAATTGCACCCCACATAATGTTTAGCACCATTTCAGCAGCACTTCTCCACACTGAATCCAAAGCTCATTCCACCAGCTGAGGGATTGCCCAAAGTTGATTATGCTTTTCCTGTCCCAGGTACACTGTGCAGCTTAACACTACGCATAATTAGGAATGACACTATGAAATGGGATTGTGAATTGGACAAACAGAACAGACTGGTCCATACTGAGATCTAGGTTTCCTGAACTTGTATAAAGAATATGCTTTTGAAGTGCTCCATTAAATCACAAGAAGTAAAAATATATACAGTTTGTATATTTATCATACTCTTGTGGTTGCCCTGGACTACATTAGGTAAGTTGTCTCAAGGTCAGTCAGACAGTATGGGGAAGTTGCTGCTGGCCCCTCCTCTTCTATTTTACTCTTTCCAAGGTCCCAAGACTTTGAATTAGCTGCGTAGTCCTAAACATTTAATTCAAAACTAAATCTACTAGAATAATAGTTTCAACAAAGAAGCTAAATAGTAATGTTCCATTGTCTTTGCAGTATGGAGAAGAATGCAGGAGCAAAATGTACCCTCCTTCAGGACCAACGTAAGTAATCTGATTCGATTTGTCTAGCAAATTACAGAGAAGTTTTGATTTGCAAGTCTGAACAGGGTTTTTTTTTCTTGCAACTTGTTCCTGTTGCAGGGTCTACACAATGCCAGTTACAGGTGGGAAGCACTTATTTTGTCAAATATGTTTTCAGAGCCTTCTTTAAATTTGATCTCTGGTATTTCTCTCTCAGGTTCAAAGGGAATATACCCACATACATCATAAATCTCGATTTACCTCCCAGCAAAAGGTGGGATGAATTAATGCGTGACAAAAAGACAGAGGTAAGAAATGCAGAGCTTGCTCTGAAGCTTAGATACAAAGCTAGCACATAGCCTTTTATTTTGAGAAAAGTTTTAAAAGGAATACATGTGCTAAAAGTATCTGAAAGGGATAGTATTTGCAGCTGACTTTTTTAATATGATTCCAGTCCAAAATAAAATTTGGGTAAATTTTTTTCTGTTTAACACTTAAGCTAGCAGCATCAAGTATAGAGACACTGGAGTTTGGGATGTAGAGATATAAAAACCAGTGTGCCATAAAAAGTGTGTGCCATTCCATTTATCAAATCTCCTTAGTCATGAAGTGGTGCAGAATGAAGAGGGAGTGACACACCAAAGAAACAGCCTTGGTAAACTGAAGTGAAACTGAGGCAGCATCTCTTTTCTGCACCTCCCTACTTCTCTCAAAATGCTGCATGAGATGATGAAATGGCAAGGGGGAAATTAAGAACTTCCTGCCCTTTTCAGGAATGCTGGTTGTAGCACTGGTGTTTACATAGCACAAATAATTTTTTTTCATATTTGAGCCTATTTCAAACTACTTAAGTTTGAAGATGGCTGAAAATAAAGTTCAGTAATTTTTAATTTCTCAAACAAGGCTGGGCTTTTTGCTATATCCCTTGACTTTGGCTTTTCCAGTCTGAAAGCCAGGCAAATTCTACTTACATGCTAAGATTTATTTTAAAAGTCTCATTTAAGCCAGTGGGCGTTGGCAGCTTCAGGTTTCACCTTCAATTCTGAAGAGTTTTTATCTCTTGTGTACTTTGGAATTGGATCACATGGAATGGAACTCTTATTTGCAACATTTAAATGTTGCAAATTGAAAGTATGTGCTTTCGTAAGAAATTTATTGAGTGTTTTTGTCTTCAGTAACATCTGTTCTTAAGCGAAGAGCTTAAAGTTAACATTCTGAAAGACAAGAGTGCAGAGTTCTAAAACGTGTTCAAAGGAGCAGAACATAACAATGGCTTTCCTGTAATTTGTTATTTCTGGTAGAAGGACACATTGGAATTAATCAAGAAAGTTACTTGAACAAAGCTTGAAAAGTGATTTTTATGGGGAGCTCAGTGTATTTCAAGAACGTGACATTTAGCACTTTATTTAAATATGTGTTTTTTGCAACAGTGTTTATTTCAAAAATCTGTCAAGGAATCCTGTTAGTATTCTAGCAATTCTTATGCTTGATCTTCTATTCAACAAAAGCCCTTGCTCTTTTTAGCTGAAGACTGTGGTCCAGAATATTAAAGATATAGCAAATACCTTCTTCCCCAGTGGCAAAGTTGTTGACATAGTGGATAACAAAATAGTAAGTATTTCCAACTTAATTATTTTATTATGCTCTGACTACAGAATTAGAATGCTTCTAAATCTGGCAATTAAGAACTTTCAGAGTTATTAATTTACAAGTTCTTAATTCCACTTCCAGAACAGAACAAAAATGCTATTTCAAACAGTCATTCTGAAATTTTGCTTTCTTGACTACTCAAACAAAAAATGCATGTCTCTTCCTCCTCTAATTTTTCCTAAGATCTTTTCAGGTTTGGATTAGTAAGACTGGACAAATATGCAACAGACTTCATTACTGTACCGAAACACTTGACTGAAATTTTTTACCATATTCCACTTCTTTTAAACAGTAGAGTAAAATCAGATTTTGAAAACTGTAATAGATGTCTGATCATAATGACAGCTTTGACCAGACCTCACCTTTAAAAATTAATTTGATTCTGATTAAAGTAAGCTTTGGCATGGAACAGGGGAAAGCAGTGTAAGGTTAGAGACAGCAAAAGATCAGGTCCCTATCTCATTTTTACTTATAACATATCCTTGTGTGCCTGAGTGGGGTGGACATAAAGGCAGCTGTTACAGGTGTGAAATGCCAATGTCTGAAAGTCAGGGATGCCCAAAAACACTAACATTGAGCTCTATTGCAGTTGAGCTTTTAATACATGAGTCCTACTTTACTTTTCTATCTGTTGTTGCTAAGAGAGGCTGTGCTCAGATCCATTGCTCACATCAGTGTTTTGATAAGTTAAGTTTTACTTCTCTTAAGTGTATACTTGTCTTCAAAGGACTCTGCAAACATCCTCAAGTTCTACAGGTTGCATAGAAATTAAACACTCAATAGCTGTGAGAAAAGTGTGCCTATTGACATTTGTTATAAGTAACAAAATACTGTTAATTTAAACATATATCATACAATACTTTTCCTTTCAGGCTCATCTGACTGCCACACTTCCTTATCCTTTCAATGAAGAACTCCAAGGGATTGCAAATTCGTCTGGGATTCCTTTGGGTAACAGTTTCCAACACTTTATTAACATAGTGGAAAGCTGAATACGGACTGATGTAAAATTAGTGTGTTTATCAATATGCTGTTAGTGGTAGTCATCTGTGACTTTAACAAATCATTAATTAATCAGTTAAAGCAATAAATTACATTTCATACTGAACGAAAACAGTCTTTTAGAGGAAAATTGAATAAGTAACATAAACCTTTTATCAGGCTGGGACTTCTCTACAGAACTGTAAGTTCCCACTCCTGCGTTTTGGGAAGTGGAGCAAGTCTCAGCTCTTGTGCACTAAAATTTGAGGGAATCCTTTATTGTTGGTTTTGCACTCTGCTATGTGTCTGCTGTTGACATAAAAAGAAATCAAGGCTCAGTTTCCTGCTGTTCTTTCTTTCCCTTGTGGTCCTCGCCATGTCCTTCTGCCTTCCCTCTGTACCTCCTGCAAAAGAAGGCCACTCCAGCTGAGGAGTAGGAACTGAGTTCTTCCAGAACTGAGACAGAGAAGGACCACTGCCTGTTTGCAGTGCTTCCCTCGCACAGGAGCAGTACACCTGCTGCTAGCAGGAGCTCTTATGTGGCAGTAGTGGTACATATAGCAGCTTTCTTCTTTGAAGTGAATTTTATAGCTTGTTTTGAAGTTTGACAGTAATGACTGTCAGATTTGTGCATGGTAAGGCAGAAGGTCAGGGGATTCTGATCCCTCTACTTGCCTTTCAGGAAGCTCTTGATTTTGCTGAACCAGTCATTTTAAAGATCAAAGGAAATGTAAATTGAAATATTTAACAGAAATATTACAGAATACTGAACTTTGCACTATGCTTTTTTCTAACCATTTTTTTTTCTGTTCATGGCAAGTTTCAAACTATTGAACTTTGTTTCTTTTTTTTTTTTTCCTAGGGGAAATCGTTATTTTTAACATTTTTTATGAAATTTTTACTGTATGTACATCAATAGTGGCAGAAGATAAAACAGGTAATGCAATCCAAAATAGTGATTACAGTTTTCATTTATGTAGAAGAGTGTCCACCTCAGTTATGCAAAAACATTCCTCCTCAACTACAGGCAATAAAAGGTCTATTAAAGAGACTGAAAGGTAATAATAATGTCTAAGGATTGATAATAAAAGGTATTCCATGAGAAAGGGAATAGCAGTTGATTAGTGTCTTAGGTTTAAAAAAAAGGACAAAAATACTTTGAAAGATAGTTTGGTTTTGGTTTTTTCAGATGGTGAATTTTTTATATTGGTTGGTTGGGGGTTTTTTAATAGGTGGTATTTGTGTTTCTAGGAAAAAGAAACACCAGCAACACCCCTGAAACTTTCTCAGTGCCATGCAGGATTTTGCATCTAGTTTCTAGATATTGTATGTGTATGCTGGGAGAGAAAATGGGCAGTCTCTTGTAAGCAAAGAGACTCATTCTCCTACTTAGTTCTGCAGCCCTTGTCTGCACCTGTTCCAACATAAGAAGTTTCTAAGGGATTCTCGGAGGGTTTACGAACATCCCTCTTTTAGAAGAAGCTCAAGGTGTTCCCATTGCATTAAGATAAGGTGGAAAGATTAGAGTCTAAGATGCAGTTTACAAGATTACTTGATTTCAGTTGTGGCAAAACACTTCTCTGACCAATAAGAACCCATCATTATATTGTGGTTATGAAAAGGACAAGTAGAGAATGCTATTTTCCTTGTGGACTTTCCCAGGTATTTGACTGCTTACTCATTTCTTGGGTTTCTAAGCTGAAATTCATGTATTTCTTTGGAAAATTGTATTTAATTATTTACTGTTGTATAGGGAAACTGTACCACGCCAGAAACTTGGATTTTGGACTTTTCCTAGGGTAAGTACTTAAACTTGTGACTGTTTTTTTTTTAAACCCAAAAAAAGAGCAAGCTGAACTTTAAATACAGTAATTTCACGACTATAAGGCGCACCCTTTTGACTAAAATTTTCCCTGGAACCCGGAAGTGCGCCTTATAGTCCGGTGCGCCTTATCTGATGGACAAAGTTCAAAAAAATTGCCTACCCGGAAGTGACAGCTGCGAGCCACGGGGGGAGCCGGCAGGGCCATGGCTGCCAGGTGGAGGTGGGGCGGAGCAGGGGCGGGCACGCCCCGGCCCTGTGGAGGCGGAGCCGCCCCTCCAGAGGCACGCCCCGGCCCCGTGCAAGCGGGATGGCCCCTCTAGAAGCACCCCCCGGCCCCGTGCAGGCGAAGCCGCCCGTCCAGAGGCACCCCCCGGCCCCGTGCAAGCGGAGCCGCCCCTCCACAGGCACCCCCCGGCCCCGTGGAGGTGGAGCCGCCCCTCCACAGGCACCCCCCGGCCCCGTGGAGGCAGAGCCGCCCCTCCACAGGCACCCTCCAGCCCCGTGGAGGCGGAGCTGCCCCTCCACAGGCACCCACCGGCCCCGTGGAGGCGGAGCCGCCCCTCCACAGGCACCCCCCGGCCCCGTGGAGGCAGAGCCGCCCCTCCACAGGCACCCTCCAGCCCCGTGGAGGCGGAGCCGCCCCTCCACAGGCACCCTCCAGCCCCGTGGAGGCGGAGCCGCCCCTCCACAGGCACCCACCGGCCCCGTGGAGGCGGAGCCGTCCCTCCAGAGGCACCCCCCAGCCCCGTGCAAGCGCGACGGCCCGTCCAGAGGCACCCCCCGGCCCCGTGCAAGCGGGACGGCCCCTCCACAAGCACCCCCCGGCCCCGTGCAAGCGGGACGGCCCCTCTAGAGGCACCCCCCGGCCCCGTGCAAGCGGGACGGCCCCTCCACAAGTACCCCCCGGCCCCGTGGAGGTGGAGCCGCCCCTCCACAGGCACCCTCCAGCCCCGTGGAGGCGGAGCCGCCCCTACACAGGCACGCCCCGGCCCCGTGCAGGCGGAGCCGTCCCTCCAGAGGCACCCCCCAGCCCCGTGCAAGCGGGACAGCCCCTCCAGAGGCACCCCCCGGCCCCGTGCAGGCAGCACGGAGGGGCGGCGGCCATAGCCCGGCCCCGGAGAGGCGGCACGGAGGGGCGGCGGCCATAGCCCGGCCCCGGAGAGGCGGCACGGAGGGGTGGCGGCCATGCCCCGGCCCCGCCGGATGCAGGCGGGCCTGGGCCACCGCGGCACCGCCCTTGCCAGGTACAGGCGGGCCCGGGGGCCAATGGCTGCCGGGTTGAGGCGGGGCCTCGGCCAGCAACCGCGCGGAGGGAGCTGGGGGCGGAGCCTCGCTGCAAAAAAAAAATGCGCCCTATAGTCCAGTGCGCCTTATCTGATCTACAAAGTTGCGAATTTTGCCAACTCCCGGCGGGTGCGCCTTGTAGTCCGGTGCGCCTTATGGTTGTGAAATTACTGTAACTACATACATAATTTGATCTTCTTTGGACATCCATAAGACTGTGACAAGTAATTTTCCACTGTATGTTGTGAAAAAAGGCTGAAATGAAAAGATCAGAATGTTCTGCTGATATTATGTCAAACTGCCCCAAGTGCATCAAGAACAGTTGTGTTTTGCTACTTACTATTTTTCTCAGCTCCAGTTCAAACTGTGTCAAACCAAAAAATGGCCCAAGTAATCTGATCTGTGAGGCACAATATATTTTGTTCTTTACATGAAGGGATGAAGCAGCAATTTTAATATATGCAGTGAAATGGGGATTGGATTGGGGCTTGGCATTTTAGTGATTTCCTCCTCTTTCCTCTCTCCTCCCCCGCAGTGCTCCACTGGCACTTCTCTTCATTCTTCATTTCCATACAAACTCTGTAGTTTGTTGCCCAGCACTCATTAGTTGCCCTTTCATACCCTGTGATCAGGCAGTTCAGTGTTTGCTTTTATTACCCCAGTATATTTTGTAATATCACTCATCCATATGATGCTCAATGCACAATTGGAATTTAAATGCTCACCTTTATTAAAATTTTTACCTACCTATTAAAAACTCCCATGTTGTCTTCTGTGACTCCAACTGTCCCTTGGTTTGGCTTGTGTTGGACTTCTCTCACTTGTCAGAAATACTGTGAAAATGCTTCCTGAAAATTAAAGGAACTTTCAAAGCTGCTCCCAGAGTATGGATTATTTCCAGAGAATTTAATGGTGTGCTAAGCACTCTTTATCAACCTTTTTCCCTCCAAACTGGTCTGACTTATTTTACGAACTAGAATTTGTACTTCCCTTCACGTAGAGCAAATCCAGTAGTACACGGTTTCTTTTCTCCCTTTGAAAAATAAGAATTCAGGGTTTGGTGTCACAGGCAGTACCTGTGGCTCCCTTTGCCAGCAGGTAGAGAACAAAGTTATGTGTTCAAAACAAACCAGCTATGATGGTGGTGCTGTTTAATCCTGAGCAATATATGTGCTCTTGGTTCAAGCAGAACTTAGTTCTTTTCACTGCCTGCCTGTGCATTTAGACTTCTCAATTGTTCCTTGATGGTGCTTCTCAGGTAACTACAGAGCAGTGATGTTGGCTGACACGAGTAAGATCAGAGGACAGGCATCACACACAGGATGTCTGCATGCTGTGAAGGGAAACTTTGAAAACTACTGAGAGAGGGAAGTTTCAAATGCTGTATTGTCTCCTGCAGGTGGGATGTTAAAAATAATTCCTGGACGTTAACTCGGGAACTGAAGCCTTTAGTGGTACTCTTGGACTTTCAGAGAAACAACAAAACAGTGTTCAAGTCCACAAATTTTGCAGGATACATAGGCATGGTGTCTGGAGTCAAACCAGTAAGTGTGGGGATGGGGCCCTGATGCTTCAGACTTTCCTTTAATATTTAAATTTTTCTGCTTTCATGCTCTGCCTTGGGATGTTCTCCAATAAATGGTCTCTTAATTGTTCTGGTGCATAGCATAGCTACTTGAAGACAGATAAAAGAAAACAATGCTGCACCCTTCCTTGTGAAAGGAGATTGCCTAAATGAAATGTTCCTGTTTGGACAGTTTATAAAAACAGCATTGAATTTCAAATATAAACAGGAGTGAATACAAAGTGCTGAAGTGGTTAGAGTTTCCTGCTGGCTAATAGCTAATGCTGTGATCCCAGAGGTGACACAGCACACTTGTGCTATTTAATTCTTTCTCCATTCATTCTTGGAAAAAGCAGTCCTGCATTTTAAGATTATTTTTATTGGGTTTATGTTTAATAGGTTCCTGAAAGTACAGAACTACATCGGGGTGTCCAGCTTACCACTTCTCCTTTTCTATATGCTCTATCTTCTATTGTAGTGTTTCTTCTGGTAGAGCATTTCTGGCCTAAATCCCTGTATTGTATCCATTTATTTTTGTCTTCTGCTCAAATTAATTGGGAAGATTCCATTCTGAAAATGATTCAGTGTAGCTGAATTCAGTTTTTGTCTGAAACATTAGTTGGAGATGACTGAGATTTGAATTGTGTGTTCCAAGTAGCATGGACTGCAGAGTGTGCAGCTGCATGCCCATGTGAATAGCAGTAACATATCAGGGTGTGCTTAGCACTGGGGCTTAAAAATCTGCCTTCAAACTAGAATAGTACTCAGAGATCTGAGAAGAAGGCAACATCCTGCAGGGAAAGGAAAACTGCTAATTCAGTGATGCAACACAGACCAAGAAGAAAAAATGGCCACAAGCTTGACTTGTTTAGCATAAAAGCATGCCTTGCTGATTGTCTGCCAGGTCAAAAAAACTCATTTCTATTTATTCAAGCTATGATAAATTAGGTTCTTCTCTACATGAGCTTGATCTTGCAATCCATTACTCAAAGGGGAAGAGTCTAACAAACAAGAAGCTCAATTGACGTCTAAATTGCAATGCTGCCTCTTGTTTATTACTGGTACTCATGGACTGGCAATGGCTGAAGGTTGGCTTGTTTAATGCTTTTCAGAACTTGTTCACTCTGACAATGAATGAGCGTTTCAGTCTTGATGGTGGTTATGTGGGTGAGTAATGTTCGTTTCTTTCATTATTTCTGCCCAAGTTTTCCAGACCTTGGGCAAACCAGTTACTTTAATAAACAGACACATAAACAGTGAAAAGATTGCAGATGAGTAAGATAAAACACAGCTCATTTTAAAACCAGCTGTGAAAGTTAGAATAGCATGAGTGAACTGTCTGAAAACAAAGTATTGTGATATTTTGCAGGAATCTTCGAATGGTTTCTTGGTAGAAGAGATGGTATGTGGATGGGCTTTCTTACAAGAACAGTATTAGAGAATGCTACAAGGTATTCCCTCTCCCTCTAAGTATTATGCTAATTTAATCTGCTTTGCATTCAACTAGCATGAATATTGTAGATGTGTGCTTAATATCCCGTGATATAGATACCTCCCTAGTGGCCTTAACTTTAAAGAGTTCTGGTTTTGCTGATACTCTGGAGCAGGAGGCGAAGCATCACACGTGATCCCTCAAATATTTTTTTCTCAGTTTTCTTTTTTCCTGATGAGCCTGTTGGTAATCTAAATGTGTAACAGCATTCTGCATTAAAGCACATCCAACAGGTACTGGTACATTTTAGGAAGTAACCAGGAACAAAGTTGTTATGCAGTAAATTAATTCAGTGGAATATGACACAGTATGTCATCACTTTACTCGTGTTTTAAGCGTAGAAAAAGGGAAAAGAGCATCTCTAAACAATCATACTTTAAATACAAAATGAGATGAGAAGCTCTGCTTAAATGTGTTCCTTTATCACCATCCTGTCTCCTCATATGTGCGTGAAATGGGAAGAAAGGCTTAACTAGCCAAACTTTTCCTGGGTCTGTGAAACTTGCTCTTCAGTGCTTGAACCATTTGTAGCATTTAATAGTCCAACATTATTTTACCCACAGTTACCAGGATGCAAAAGACAGACTGGCAAAAACAAGACTTCTGGCTCCAGCTTACTTTATTCTGGGTGGAAAAAATTCTGGAGAAGGATGTGTGATAACTCGATCCAGGACAGCTGCTCTGGATATCTGGGAGTAAGCATGCTTGACCTGACACCTGACTCAGTCTTCCAGAAGAGGACAGGTTCCACCAATAATTGTGTGCTCTGTTTCTTGTGACTGCTGTTGTACAAGAATTCACTTCTTTACCATAATTGAAAAATAACACACCAAGCCTAAAAAATAATGCATCTGTATATAGTATATACTGTATACATGTACTTACTATATACTTAGAGAAACAAAACACAAACTTAGACCTCTTTTCCAGCCTTGATATCAAGAAGGGCACATGGTACGTGTTAGAAACCAACTATGATCGCTGGAAGCCTCCACTGGTGCTGGATAATCGTAGAGGACCCGCAATGAAATGCCTGAACCAGACAACACAAGAGGTAAACACCCTCCAAGTACCTCATATTGTGCTGGTCTGAAACTCCCAAGTTGCAGTACTGACCTGACAGAGCCAGGAGCAATCAGGTTATTTTCAAGCACAGCTGTAATGACAAGTGGCTGTTGATTTTGTGATAACTTGTCTCTGCTTCTGGATTATAAGAAACTGATTCTTCACATGGGGGAGGTTTAGGGGGTGGGGATGGGGGTATTGTTTTGTTTTTTGGTTTGGGTTTTGGTGGTGGTTTTAGGGAGATTGGGTTTTTCAGGATTCTCTTTTATTTGCTTTGTTGGAGGGTTTTCTTGTTTGGTTGGTTAGTTTGTTTAGGGCTTTCTTTTCATCTAGATGCATTTCCTGAAAGTATTTTCAGCAGCTGCATATGCAGGAGATACCCAGAGATACTTTGAGAAAGACTTGTGGTGTTTTCAGGATAGTTTTACATGTGAAGTTCAAACACTCACTCTCGGGCAACAAACACACTTAAGTGTGCCATGCTCTACTGAGATCTGGTCTGGTCAAATTTTTGCAGCCCACATTCTTCTGATATCAAAGTGTTATGGGAATCTTGTACTCTTAAAGCTGTGTCTTGTTATTTGAGGTATAAAAATGTTAGTTCTAAGCATTTACATTGAAAGGTTAATGCCCCTTAATATCAGTGTATTGTTTTCTTTCAGAATCTCTCCCTACCAGCAATTTACGATGTTCTCTCCACAAAGCCTGTCCTCAACAAGGTAATGCTTCTATTTTTGCGGGAAGTTTAGAGTGGGGAGCAGACCACTAACTACTGTACATCTAAGGAGGAGGCTTCAGTGATACCTTCAGGGTGTTTTTAGGTGAAAATATGAATGTAAAAACAAATTTCACATTACTTTTTAAAAGCAAAATAATTGGAATAGCTATTTCCCAAAAGCCCTACAGCTTTAAAATTCTCAGTAGCCTGAGCCCTTTCCTCATAGCTGGCCCTGGTTTGAGGCAGCAGCCACTCTGCAGACGTCTTGAGCACCCTTCTAACCAGAATTAATGCATGATCTATGTCTTTGTAAATTCACATAAAACAAATTAATATTCCTCATGATTTAAGCATACTACAGGCAGATTATTCTTGCAACACAAGAGATTTTAGTCTGACCTTGAAAGTTTGATGTTTAGAAAAAAAAAAACAACTGAAGGAAATACTTTTAAGAGTTTTTGAATGATGAAGATTAGTTCCTGTGTTAAGTGGAGGCAGCATTCTTGACTGAGAACACCGACAATTCGTACTTGCATGTTATTGGCTCAAGACTCTTAAACTGTTCAGCTGTATCAGAGAGAGTTTTTCACCAATTCCTGTGAATTTTCTTCTTTCTTCTTGTTCCCCCTGCCTATTAGCTGACTGTGTGCACAACGCTGATGGAGGTGTACAATGGCCATACAGAGACTTACCTGCGGGAATGCCCAGATCCCTGTAGCCCTTGGTAGCCCTGTACCTCTCCTGTGTTGGAAGCTGCTTGTCTGAATTGGCACTCCTCCACGAGAAAATGCTTCTGGAAAGAGATTACTCAGTCTAACTCCTTTGTTCAGAAATCTAATGGCTCTATAGAAATGGCAAAGCGCTCCTAACAATGAAGGACCCTGTCTCACAGCAGACTCTTCTTGCTTTGTAACCAGCAGTTCCACTGACAAGAAATGTATCCTCATCAGTGTCTGGTATGATTTTAGCCATTTCTGCCAAATGACTTCAGCAGTTAGTTTTAGATCTCTTCAGTCTTGGCAGTATTCTTGGTGTGTTGTTGGTTGGGGGTTTGTTAATTTTGGGGTTTTTTGGTTTGGTTTATTTAGATTAAAATCCTTCGAAAGGACACAAGTTACAACAGCACCTACCAGGCAACAAAAAGAATTGGATGTGAGACAACCATCTGGGACAATACAATTCTGTTATTCTTTCATAAGCACTTAAAATTAATTGCTGTTGTTCTGGTGTAATATGAGGATATCTCTGATATGCCCTTTTATAAAATAACCTACCAAGTGTCATATTTAGTCACAGAAACAAGATCGTGGGGAAATACCTGAAACAAGATCTGAGCCAAGAATGTCTTGCTACTGATTTATGACTTTTGCTGAAGCTCTTTCTTGGCCTGTTAACAAATGTGTTTTTTAATGCAGGTTTTTCTGTTGTCTCAAAAAAAATGCTAATACAATAAAGAAAAGATACTTTCTGTGACCAAAGTACACATGTACTGGTTTTGTACTTCCGTCTAAGACATCAACCATGTTAGATACCACATAGCATAAACTGCTTTCTTTTCCAAATAGACTGTCTGAAAAATTGATTTCTTCTGATTTTGTAAACTGGTAGTTAAAGTTATTATGATAATAAGGTAATTGGGTTGTTTTGGGAGGATTTTGGTTGATTGGCTTTTTTGAAAGTGGGGAAAGGACACCAAGTCAGCTTACACCACTGTCTGGAATTCAGGTTAAGAAAGAAAGGTCCTCTAGACAGAAGTAGTAGCACCCTAATATCCTAGGATGCAGATAATGTAGGAGGCAGTAGTTTTACGTGTGCCATGGGCTGCATTGCTGGGACTAGCTTACAGTTCCAACTCCTGTATTTTCTAGCACATGAAGAAAAGACACTGCAGAGTGAGTTTAGGGGCTGGTATCTATAGTGGTTCCCTTGTAATCTTTTCTCATGCTCCCTAGGAAGGAGATGCTATTCATATGCCCATTGCACCAGGAATTCAAAGTTGCCAGGAGTGTAAGGGAAGTGTTTGCTCTCTCTTTGGTGTCTACAGAGACAGTATTGCATAAGGCATTCCAATTAAAACCTGCAAGTTCCTGACATCCAGTCACAATAGGAGTCTTGAAAGCCAGGACATGCAGAATAGTACTAGTGTAATGTAGAAGTTGAGAACACAGTATACTACAGCTTCCTGTTCCAAACACTGAAGGGTATTAACATATTTCCCCCTAACCAGAAATTTAACACTAAGAAGTCTACAGATGGGAAATCAAGTAATTGCCCAAAATAATCCCTTCAGGGAAAAAGTGGTGGATTCCCTAACTCTGGGCATTTCAGAGTCAGCTGAACAGTGTGCTGGGCCTTCTTATCTAGATTGGGCTTTTGCCAAAAAGATCAGGCCATCCTTGAGATTCTTTTCAGCTCCATGTTTTATGGTTAAAAGATAACTTTTGATCATTCCTTGTTTCAGTAGCCAGGTTACCCTTTCTTTTACTGCAAACTCAGTTTTTAGTAGAGGCTCTCCTTCCAACAGCATTGGAAGAAGCGGGGACAATAGAAATGCTATTTACCAAATAATTTTAGCAGCTGATAAAGAAACAACTTCTGGTTGAAGAAAATGAAAGACTGATATTTTAGGCCTTAGAACAATGCCTGTAGTAGCACAAGAAGCAATTCAGGGGGCTGTAACACTGACAAATTGAGAGCACAGAGAAATCAACATCCTACTGATTAAACAAGGGGCAGTCTAGTTGTACATCTAATTTTTTTTTTTAACTGAAGCATGCAAGCAAAAGTGTGTCAGCATGATTGTACTACCAGGGTCCCTTTTGAATCTCAGCTATGAATATTGAATCTATGTAAACCAAATATAGCAACACAATTTAAATTAGTGAAAAATGCATGTGTGAAATACAGCTCTTGGACGATTTGATTCATTAAATAAAATTAAACCAAGTTAGATGTTGCAGTCTGTACTGCAAAGAGTGCATCACATATTTCTGAGTGCACACCTAAACCTAGTAGGGGATTGTTCGGATTTACATGGAATGAAGTTGTGTAACAGCTGTAATCAAATTACTTTGTAATTTAAAAATCAGTTTACTTGCTTAATTAGTCTTGTCCCACTTTAGCATATGTAGAACAAGGTAGTGTAGACTATTTACAATTATTAAGTAACGTCCCTTGTGTAAGACAATCCAAATTTCCACACTTGAAATTGCTTTACAATTGCAAAAGGACAGCTAAATTCCATGGATGCTATTGATTAAAAAATCAAAGCTGTTTAAAAACAAAACCCCCAACAACTGTTTTACTGTGTCTGCCTTAATATACAAAAAGTGATGAATGTGATTAATTGCTTATTGATTTAACCTTCACCTGTCAAGTCTGAAAGTTTTCTCAAGCCAGACAAAAAGTTTAATTTGCTTTTGTTACAGAAAGACATCTATTTTTAATGTCAGTTTACTGCCTTCCCCCTGCTGCTGCTGCTCTAGGCACAGTGATGGAAGCTAAGACCATTTCACTGAAGAAGTGTTTGCAGCTACTTGCAATGTTGGGATTTCATTTAGCTGCCTTTTATTTTACATAGAAAGACACAATGACAGTGGGTGTGGTTTTTCATATTAATTTGCTGCACACATAGTTGAGATACCTCACAAACACTGAGGGGGTGGGTCTAATTGCTTTTTCTTAGGTTTGTTTTTTTTTCCCAGGTTCAAGTAACCAGCCATATATATATTTTCCTCTTGAAGTTTACATAAGAGATTTATGCAGCTTTCCTAATTCTGTTGTGAAAAGCAATCAAATTGTTGCAAAAAAAAGGGTCAATATGTGAGCAACAAGAAAAACATACTTTTTGATTATTACTGTATAGCCTAGTTCTAGAAAAACCAGCCTTAGTCTTAGCTTCTAGCAGATTTACTGTTTATGTAAATACAAAGAGTTAATCCAGTTTACTGTAAACTAGATTAAATAGGGTGTTACAGAAGAGACCAAGCTGTTTGGGTGCTGGCATTTAAATGAAAAAACAAAAATTCAGTTTGCCAATAAAATTTTTCACCTTCATGGTTTCAGGAACCCATGCAGTGAAGCCCCATACCATTTCAGAGGAAGAAATAATCTCACCTCCCATGTTAAAAAAAACAAAATTTTGGCAGTTACGAGGACAGGGAAAGGCAGGAATTGGAATCTTATCAAAATTAAACAGTAGTTCTGGGACACAAGTGAGTTTGTTTTAGAGTCAATAACACGTCAAGGCTTTGCTTAGAAGCAAAGCTCCAGAGCAGGGTCCATAGATGTCCTGGCAAATACCTGCAAAGAAAGCAGCAAGAGTAAATAAAATATTTTCATTGGAGTCAGCCAGTGGATGGACAAGAAGCAGGTGAGAGCTTCAGGCAGGCTCCACAAAACTAACAACAAAACTAACTAACAACTCCTTCCTCCCAGCAGAAACACGTGTCCCACTTTCACACAGCCAGCTCTTTGGGCTACAGGTGCAAGGAGAAAGAAATGCAAAGGAAAAGCTTGTATTTCACCACAGCAGCTGACAACAGCATCTTATGGCAAGATCCTGCTTATGGCATGGATCATCAGATGAATTATTCTGCTTTTGGAGGACCAGAAGTGTTAGTGAAAGGGCACACCCAAGCTCTCTGAGCAGTAAAACCTCTCGCCCTTTGGACCAGAAGAACAAGATGAGCCAGGAGTAACGCTCAATCAAAGAAGTGGCACAAGCCACAGTTCACCTTGGAAAGAAAATTTATGCATTTTGTAAGAAGTTGCCTTTGACAGTTAAAGGAGTCTGGAAACTGAACATGCCAGTTGGCCAAAGGCTGTGATCTAGAACCAAGCAGACCATGCGGTTGTTCCCTCGAGCTCTGCCTACCAGTTTTTCAGGCCATTGTAACTTGGTAGAAGCAAAGATTTTAAAGGTCCTTTGTAACTATGTCTGCTCCCACACAGTTACTTACAGGAGAGGACAAGAATTAAAAAAGACCTAGCCTGTTTACATAGCAAGAAGCACTATACTCAGGATATTTTCTGGTCTACAGTGAATCAGCTCTGAATTACATTAATTGTTTATGGGACAATCTCAGTCTAATTTGTTTTGCAAATCAGTTCTCCTAGCTCAAGGCTTACACATGAGCAATAAAAGGCTCCCAGTGAGACTGTCTCTGTTGGAGATTCTGCATTTAAGGCAACTCCAGTCTTTGCTTAATGTTTTGTATTATTAGTCTTGTCTTTCTTTTAAACTTGCTAAGTTTTCTCTATTTGGCAGATACACAGTGTAGGAAAAACAAAAACAAACATCCGTAGGTTTTTCCTGGTTTTTCAGTGAAAATGGGTAATCTCAGTAAAAAAAAAAAAAAGTGTGTGTGAAGTAAAAAAAGTATGGATCACAAGCACTGAGTTGTAGCAAAGTCCTGCGCTGCCATCTTGTTTTTAAAGCCGAACTTTAATTCAGGTACCTGGAGGTGTTTGGATTAGGCATAGTCTTTTCTCAGGCTACACCCACCATCTGAATTGCACCAGTATTTAAACCTTTGAGTAGTTACATATAATTTGCATCAGCTACATTTACATTCCTGCAAGAGGTGTACGTGCACCATCCCCAAAGAGATGGCAACAGTTCTATTAAGACAGCCATGAACTTCCAGCTCCATGAACTTTCATCCTTTCTGTGTGAACCAGGTGGGAAAAAGAAGTGAAAGTGACTGGATGGAAAGGAGAAAACAGGGAAGGTGGGAAATAGAAGCCAGTGTCAGGAAGTGTCATAGGAAAGAGGAAGTAAAAGAGCACAAGAAGACAATAGTGGCAGTCTATGAAGCAACTGCAGTATGCTCCTCTACTGACCCTTCCTTTGCTGTCATCTGAATCCCCAACCAAAATGTGCCTCTTCATCTGCAGCAACTGCTGTCCCATACATTTTCAAATTATGCTGAGAGACAGTAGATGTAAACTGATTCTTTAAGAAAAGAATATTGAAATTAAAAATGCGTATTATCTCAAGCAACTGTTCTTCAGATTTAAAATCAAAATAAGTTGCATTAGAAGTATACTCAGGCTCCAAGTGGCCAGAAGCATAAAAGCCATTCAATCCCCTTTCTTTTTGAATCAAATACAGTCTCTTTGTATGATCCCAAAATTCCTTTTAAGAGATCCCTTGTTTCACTCACTGCACAGGATGGGCTGCATTCCTGTGAAGAATGAGAACAATATAACAAAGGAGAAACCTGTTCCAGTTTTCAAGACATCTCTCTTGCAAGAGAAGGAAAGATGTTATAGACCAGACACATCTCAGGACCTACTAGGTCCACTAAACTCTCACCACCTCAGTTCTGCCAGGTGCTCCACAGGCAGTAGGTTGTGGTGTCCAGCTGCTACCCACTCTGTGATACCAGGGGTTGTATTTTGGCAGGACTGATCACAAAGGCAATTAAGATGCAGCTATGCTGCAATCATATAAAGTACTGTAAAGTGAATCCTAAATTTTTTCATCTCCGTTCAGGCTTTCAAGACCATCCAGCAGTCCTGATTTCAAACTCTGTACCTCAGAGCTCCATATGTAACACAGGCACAATATTCCCTTACTTTTCTTATTATCAGGAAGATAAACTAATGCAAAAAGTCTAAAGCTATCAAAGAAAGTTGATTTAGTTTGATACCAGTAAACCTTCAAGGATCATGGAAAGGAGAGCACCATAGGGTGACTAATTAATCACTTCAATGCAAGGTTTTGGTTCACAAATTAAACAGGGCTCAGAGCCACACACTGCATGCTGAATATAGACATACCCCACGTTGGCTGAGGCATTGACTTTGTGAAAGGGCCAGCACAAGGAAAAGAGGAGAGATGTGACTGTGGTCAGCCCTGTGAGCTCATGGCAGGTTACATACAGGTACTTACTATGATTCTGGTGTTTCCTTATTTTGTAGTGCTTAAGTTGTCTGAGCAAGATTTTATTTTTTAAACTGAGGGCTGGAGAAGAATGAAAGATACAGAAGATTGTGGCTTCCATGTGTCTGTGTGAGAAAGAGAGACAATAGAGGAACTTGACACAGATCCCATTTACTCAAGGGGTGCACCACAGCCTCCCACCATGCCACCTTCACCAGCCTCTGCTCTGCCAATGGGTCAAGTACTGCATTTGCTTTCTGAAGATCTTCCCTATACCTTTGTCCCCCAAAGCAGCACCCTGCTAGTTTTCTCCTCCAACCTCTGATCAGACTCTATATTTACTTTTTTACTCCTGAGACTGCTCAGTTGATTAGCTGCCTCCTTTCTATCAAGTAGCCTGCAAGTGCGGTGCATGCCCATACCATTCCAGATAAACATCTCAGCCACCCAAATGTGTTTGGAAGGAAGCCAAGTGACTTTGCCTATCCCTATCTCAAGCTCCCACTTTCAATAATGTCTGTGTTACACAACATCACAACAACATACCAGCACAAATCCTGCTTCCCACGCCTCTTGGTGCCAAGGCTACCTGCAGTCTGAAATACCTTTTCAGACCACACTTTCTTTTTTTCCTTTTTTTTTTTTTTGGCTTGGATCTGAATGTGCAGAGCTGAGTAAGCACCTCTGTCTGCTACATGGGGGTTAGCTGTCCTTGCCAAAGGAGTTGTCAGCCACAGCATGACAGGTGACAGCCATTTCCTGTTTCTGAAAGCAGTGTTACCAGCCACACCATCCCTCTCCTTAATTTAGAAAGCTGTTTTGTTGTCATCTGGTTCTACACTTCCGCATGCAGGCTGAGGGCTGTAACACGGATAACAGCACTGAGGTTACATGACACTTTCCCTGTTCAAACCACTGGGCAAGGAAACCCACAGAAACTGTTTTTTGTAAACATTTCCCACAGACTAAACCAAACAGGTAGCAGCAAGCAGTCTTGCTCCCCTGCTTTTTCTAGTGTAACATGACAACAAAGGAGCATGCTCAATAACTACTACATGGAATGAGATATAGCTCTTAAATTTTGCCCTGTGGACATTCTGTGTTTGCAGTTGAAGATTTATGCCAAATACACTTCTCAGCTCTGAGTATCCTCCAAGTGGATTCTTATTAATGGAAAAAAAAAAAAAAAAGAGCAATAGCAGAGTTTTTCCCACCATAAGGGATTAAACCAATCTCTGCTACTATAAATTGCAAGCAAGACCAGAGGTAATCTCAAGAGATTTTTTTTTATAGTCACCTCTTCTTGCAGTTTCTAAAAAGCAATCTCAAACCTTTGAAGTTTTTGCATCGAAATTCCTGCTTACAACTGTTAAAATATGAGTTTTTTTTCTTGGTATCTACCAATTCTCAGAGGCACTACCTTCTGTAGTGGCATTACTGATGCCAGTCCCACAGTCTGTCCTATGCAGACAAACACCCACACCTTGAGTCCTCAGTGGACCCACATGCCTGATAAGTCAGGGAGTCAGAAATCCAGCAACCAAGAGCAGTAACAAAAGCACAATACATGCTGCAACACGTACAGTGGAGATGTAAGTCGTGTCACTCCAAAACATTAACCTCACTGTGCATATATAAAAACAATTCTGAGAGAGGCACAGATTTGAGATGAAATATGATGATTGCAATCCTAATAGAATTCAGTATTTTAACACTGTACTGTACAATGTCTGGCAACCTTATTTCAACATTGTTTTTAAACAGAGAAATCTAATCCATAAAATAGTATCTATAACTTTGTCATCTAGAAAAATACAGTGAAAAATTGCCCTCTCTTTCCTTTTAAAGACAAAAGCCACCTAAAATGATTAATAAGTAAAAATATGGGAACTAGTAAACATTCCAGTTTTTCCTTTAAGATATTAAAATTTCCAGTTTGATTTGGTTCTGAAAGCTTCTAAACAAATTATGTAAATTACCTATCCTAAATACTTGGTTCACAACAACAACAAAAGGAGTTAATGATTATGTTACTTTTAGTCTTCTAAAATTATGCTAATGAAAATACTAATCAAAGATTGCAGTCACATTTTCAATCCTTGCCTCTTGTAGGTGGATTTCATTGAGCAATAAGATTTATAGCTTCATCATGACACAACGTATGTAAGGCTGAACTCATTCAGCTGCTAATCAAATGTGATTTGGGGATTCTTGCACCAGCTGGGTGATGATTAGGGCTTATCACAGATAGGTCTAGGAAAAGGCTGGGAAATACTTAAGCTTGTTTTGGAGTTGCTTTGAACTCTTAGGAAAGAAGCAATTTCTCTACAACATCAGCCTGAAGTTTTCTGCCTGTACAGAAGAGGTAATGATAAGATTTTAACTGATTTGTAAGTGATAGGGTTATTTGAAATCTGACAAAATCCTACCAAATCTTTCCGGTTTAATGCCTTTTAAATTGTGAAATGGGTACTTTGTCTTCTCAGTCAGCTCAAACAAAAAAAAAAAAAAAAAAAAAAGAGTTAATTAAGCAACTGGCTTCAGAGAAACCTTGCAAAACTGGCTTTATATGATGCCTCTTGAGTTGAAATCCTGCTTTTAATAGTTGCCTTCTGGCACAACAAGCAACTCTGTGTAGGTTTCCCATAGCAAAAAGGGGATCCTAAATGCGGTTTCTGCTTGTGGCTCCATATAAGCGATAAGCAGAAGGGCCCCTCAAACATCTAAGTTATTGAATAATTTTAAAAATAATTAATGCAACAAGAAGGTAGCTCCTCCCCTCATAATAATAAATACTTTAGAAGCAGAAAAAGTGCAAAGTTAAGCTCTGACTTCTAGAATATCTTGTCCACCCATGCTATCAGCTGAGAGAAATGCTACTTGAGTAGCAGAATACCTGTCTCCTTAACACAGACTGTAACTCAGCTGTAGAGCAGATTTCTGTCTAAAGCCCTTCTTGCTACACACTTCCTACTCCTTTCCTTGGTAAGGGTGGTCTCTAGCTCCTCTCAAAAGAGAATTGCTGCCTAGCAACTGAAAACTCCCCAATGACTTCTGAAAATAAGTAGTCTTTATGAACTGTGGGATTTCAAACTGGGTGATTACATGATGTTAAATATAACAGCATGGTAGAAAAAAACTTCCCCCTGATTTTATTTTAAACAATTTTTATTATAAAACACATCCACTTTTGATTCTTTTGTAGCCTAAAGGAAGATTTCTTGAGGAGGGTGTTTTATCCATAAGTGTCTCTTACTCAGGTCAAATTCAGTCATTTCTGTAAAAGAAAGCCATTTCCTTCTATTGAACCAAAGGCTTGCAGATTTAAAATTCCCCTGTAAATGGACAGTAGGTTCTATGGATTTGTTTTTGAAAAAACCTGCTCACTTGTATCCCCGAACGAGTTAATGATGTTTAAACTATGTGTTTAGGTACGGCAGGGGGGAAGGTTAGGCTCTGTTGTATGAGTGTGGTGGGGTTTCCCGAAGTTTGTGGGGTTTCTGTGTGTTTGGTTGTTTTTTTTCTTTCCATGACTATTTTATATGGTTGTAAGACTGTACCTGACAAGCTTTCAACATCAAAGTGCTCAGAAACACTTCAGAGTAGTGCTTGCTTTAGAGATGAAAGTACACAGTGCCAGTCTGAGATGAGGAGTCATCCAGAGAATTGATAGGTCAGCAAAGACTCCTGCTTACAGTTCAGGTCCTACTTCTTCCCTAATGATTTTGCCTACTCATCACACTCCCTTTGAAATAATTTCATTCTGTATTTGACTTAGGGTAAGAAAAAAGAGTCGTGAGAGCTATACCTAGTACAAGTCCTTTAAGTGTCTGCATTCTGCTGACATATTTGCCAAGAACTTGATGTATAAACAGTCTTATTCCATATTTCCACAATCCAGCTGGAGGTCATATGACGCTAACCCACACAGAGGGCACCCAGCGCTTTCTGAGATGTATCCCAGACCAATGTACATGAGGTAACACTGCCAATACGGAAGCTGGGGCTGCCCTCGGTGCTCCTCAGCAGGGCTGGGCTGGGTTACAGAATTCCCTGATGGCTGCTTTCCTTTGGGCCTGTCCTAGAGGCTGCAGTGCCTCCATTCTATGGACTCTGCCCAGTGTGGGAGGAAAAGGCTTAGGGCTCTCCAGAGTGCTTCCCTGAGGAAACTCAAAGCCATGCTAATCTTCTCTGGAACTGGCTGAGAACATTGTCTACCCTTTCCTTACTGCTAACTATAAAGCACTGCACAGAAAAAAGTTCAGAATTAGGCAGGTCAGAAAGAGAAGCACAAATTAGCAAATTTTTCTGTGGATTAAATTTGTTAAGCCTCTTTTGAGGATTAGGGCAAAGAAGAAGTGATAGAGCATAAAAATAATAATAACAACAAAAACAATGACTTTTAAAAAGTGCTTATTCATGAAGGCTTTTGTCAAAAAGCACAGAAGTGCTGCTCTTAGTCTGAGAAAGATTGTCAAGGAATAGACTGACATTGCCAAAACTTCACTCCTTACTGCTGTTAACTCTCTTGGAACAGAAGAATTTAGGTTCGGAAGAGGATCTGGAGACCATCTGGTCCCTTGCTCAGGGCAAAACAACTCTCAAAGCCATGTCAGTCTGCTCCAGCTCTTTTCCTGTTGAAGTACAGAGACTCCTTCCTGGACAGCCCATTCCAGTGTTCTCTCACTTTTCCTGTAGGAAATTTAGGTCAGTGTGGTGCTATCACCTTTAGGGTTTCCAGACTCAGACCAGCAGGTTTCCATTGCCTTTGTTTTCTATAAGGTGCACTGTGTGAAGTGCAAATTTAATTATGGCCCAAGTACTAGGCTAGTGCAAGTGGTTTTGTTTGTTTAACCAGGAATTCTGATATGAGTTCCCTGGAAGCTCTGATAGCAGTATGCAGTTACCTGGGCTGGAGCTTTACCACCCTCTGCAGTGGGCGCCAGGGCTGGATGTAGTGTGCCATAACATGTCATCCTCTACCAGCTCCTGAGCCAGTGGCTACACCAGCACTCTGTGCATTGCATGCAAATCTGGCTAGAGGTGGCAATGTCAAATACTACTGTAGGATTTTAACATGCCTCAAAGAAGGGAGTTGGGATGTAGCTTTGTTGAAACATACCTTATTGTTTTTTCTTCTCCTTCCTTACAAATGAGAAATGGTTAGGAAGTTGGGCTGATTAAAATTAGTAACATTCTTGTTAATGACATTAGGAATATGGCCAGAAGTCCTACTTCTTGAGGAGAAGAGCATCAAGAGAGAAAATGTGCTACCCCAAATATCCTATACTGAGGGCAGATAATTTGGAGCATCCTGCACCCCAGCTTTGCAAGATCTTTTGATCACAGCAGAAATATCAGAAAGCACATGTGAACATGTGCTCAAATGCCTCTTGTGACTTTGCCACTAAGGCAGATAAAATTTCAACTAAGATTTATAGTACTGAACTTTATTTTTGAAGGCTTTACTTTCACTTCTGCTCTTATCTGGCTGGCTGTGAATGCAAGCAGGCAGACCTAGACATGCAAATTAAATGTGCTGTCTTCTGGGAGGATTATGAACTTTCTGTAATGCGTTTTCCTAGATATTGTCTGTTGATTTTTACATGAGGATATTAATATTTCAGGTGTAACCATTATACTTCAAGATTAGATAATTTCTGATACCTATTAATACCTTCCCCATCCCCCAATGCAGTTTAAGGATTTTGCATTCCTCCATTCAGTGAAGACTGTTGCAGAAGGGCAGCACAGCAATGACCTCTTTTACACCTGCCTGTGAGGGGTAAGAAAGGTTTGCTGCAGCTCACCTCCCCTCTCTTTGTTGTACAGCACTTCTCCACTGGCAGTGGTTCAGCTCCTGATGGAGCAAAACGCTCCCAGCGAGGTGCCAGCAGCCCTAAAGCGCCTGGCCAAATACATAGTGCGTGGTTTCTATGGTGTGGAGTGTTCCCTGGCCCTGGATGTGCTGATCCGCTACCCCTGCGTGAAAGAAGATGACTTGTTACAGCTGCTAAAGTATGAGCGTAAGCAGCTGCGCACTGTCCTCAACACGCTTAAGGTGGACAAGCTGGTGAAGCTGCGGATGCGAGTTGAAACGGGGCCTAATGGGAAGAGTACGAGGCACAATTACTATTACATCAATTACAAGGTGCTGGTGGATGTGGTAAAATACAAACTGGATCATATGCGCCGGAAAATAGAAGCGGATGAGCGGGATTCAACCACCAGATCCTCTTTTAAATGTCCATCTTGCTCTAGCACGTACACGGACCTTGAAGTCAATCAGCTCTTTGATGCATTTACAGGTGTGCTATTTATATTGCTTATTTGCTGTTATTGTAAAGAATAACCCTGATAGTACAAAACTGTTTCATAAGCAAACTTTGCAGTAAAAGCATGTTTGTTAGAATATGCTTCTTGTTTGCTGGTGGACAAGGGGCTGGAACAGGGAGGTGCGGGTAAGAGAAGTGCTGCCTCTATAGAACAGGCAAAACAAAAGCAAGATTAATCTTGAATGTATGAGCTGAGGTTGAGAATCTGACTCCAGGCCTCAGTTTTACTTTGAACGTGGTTGAGTGATCTTCACTCATCCAAGTCTTGTGAGTCTCACTTCCTCATGTGGAAATATGAACACAGTACTGTCTTTACTCTGTTTTGAATCTCTTGGGTAATCCATTTGTGTGGTCAGCCCTTCTGACAGACAAGATGGGTAAAACTGTTTGCAGTCACTTACTGTAATAATCTTGCAGCTCAGTGGCATCAGAGCAGAGCTGTTCTCTCACTCTGGGGCTGGGAAGTTCAGGCTCCTCATGGGTCAACACAACACATCCATAGCAGAAGTGGTGTCAGAGCTTGTGGACTTTTCTTGTCTAAAATCAAAGTAACTAAAAAGAGTATTATTTCAAAATTAATCAAAATGGCATCATAGTGCAATATATTACTCAGAGCACAGCTACTGTGCTGACATCTGGGTCATGGGATCTGCAAAGGAGGCCACAGCTAGGCAGAATGAGCTTTATATATGACTAACCTGGAATTCCAAAGGTGAAATTTGTGTTCTGCCAGTTAGCAAAATCATCCCTTTCTTCCAAATGATGGGACTCTGTCAAGTTACTGAAATGCAAACATTGAGGCTGGTGATATATTTTCACAGAATAGGCTTGAAGTTTTGTTTGTTTTTGTGAAGGCATAAATATGGGGTTTTAGCATATGCCTTGACTCTGACTCTGGAACAACTAAAACCAGATGCTACTTATGCTTGAAAATATATTTTCTTACATTAAGAACTGAGAAGACGAGGCTGGAGAATAAAAAAAAAATAAACTGATTACAATACATGTCTATCCAGTTTAACTTCCTCTCCTGAGACATTTCTCACTTGCATAACAAGCATAAAATACCACTCTGTTTCAAGTCTGCCTGTAGAATTGAGTTCCCCTAGTTAATCTGAACAAATGGATAAAGTCAGAACGTCTGGGTAAGTATCCAGGCTGCCCACTGCTTAACAAGGTACTACTGATCTTTTTGCATTCTATGAACATGAGCATTCTCACTTTGGAAAATGTTGCAGAGACTTTCCGCTGCACTTACTGCAACACTGAAGTAGAGGAAGATGGCTCAGGGCTTCCGAAGCACGACGCTCGAACCTTGCTGGCAAAGTTCAATGAGCAGATTGAGCCTATCTTTGTGCTGCTGCGTGAGACTGAAGATATTGTGCTGCCCTATGACTTGCTGGAGCCTCAGCCAACAGAAATACCAGAATTATCAGAAAGGTATGAACATCACCCTAGAACTTCTGTTCAATGCAAATCCCCCCAAAACTTTACAGCTGTAAAATCTTTGAAATACTGAACTTGCAGCCTACGTACTCCATTCTGTTTTGTTCAGTAGTCTGCTGTTTAATGAGGAAGTCTGTAATATCTAAGGCATCCTAAATTATTGCTATACCTTTTTAGTTTTTTGATTTTTATAAGTAATTTATTTCCCAGATTACTCCTTCAGGTAATGTTCATAGCCCTTTCTATAAGAAAGTAAACTTTTCTCTACCAAGTGTGCTTCATCCGGAGATGCACTACTGAAAAGACCTTGCAAAAACCAATGGCTCAGAACCGCTTGCCTCTGAGAGAGGTAAAAGGGAACGTAAATTATTAGAGCACTTTTTAAAGCTAGTCTGCTGACAAAACATGTTTTTGGGGTTGGTTTGTTTGTTTGTGATTGTTGTTGTTTGTTTTTTTTAATGGGAACTGGAAGGGGTTCTTGCCTGAATTCTACCTCTTCAAAATTGTACATCTCATTTGGCTTCAGTCTGACATTGGGCTCAAGTGTGCTGGAATCCTGCAGCCGCCTTGAAAAATGGACACACAGAAGTTCTGCTTTTGGCCTTACATACACCCAAAACTTTAATATTGATGTCCAAGACTCAAAGCATGAGAAGAAAAGAAGAGAAAAAGCACCTGAAAAGCAACCTATCTGGTTGTCACAGAGCACTGTGGAAGGAGCAGCAACAGCCACCAACAATAGTGTTGGTAAGTTTAGTGAATTCACAAATTATTTCAGCAGCCTTAGTGCAGTTAAGTACAGCTTTCCCACTGAAAATGTAGTGAGCTTGGTTTAGAAGGTAGTGTTTCAATTCTGTGTTAGTGATTATCAGACCTTAGTTTCCAAAATCTAGTTTTAAGATTGAGGTTATATTCCTAATGCCAGAGGTCAGGTGGGTCCTGAAACTTCTGACTTTAGCCATGCACTAATTTTAGTGGTAATTTTTACAGTGGAAAGCTCTCAGAAATGTCTGTACTTTCAAGAGAATTCTAGTGTGGGTAAAAGAGATCCAGAGTTGAAAATAATAATCTATATGGGATGCCTGTGGTAACTGTGAACAATTGATCCCTCTAACACTTAATATTTGTGTATTAGGAGTAAATGGTTCTGAAGAAACTGAAGAAAATGTTAAAGAAACTGTCACTGATAATGAAATAATCAAGACTCTTCTGATCCATGAATCCAAGCCATCATCTAGCATAGACCAGGCTCCTATTGTCAAAAGCAGACCCCATGGATCACACAGTGATAACAGTGAGTTTGAAGAAGATGCCAAGCACTCAAGAGGAGCAGGAATCGAAGTAGCTGGCAGCAACTTTGAACAAGAGGAGGAACAGGAAACTCTGGGTCCTATTTTAATGGTAGCTGGCCAGCCCTATTCATATGGCGAAATTAGTGAAAACCCAGAGCTTGTATCTCTCATGACAAATGAAGAGAGAGATGCTTATATAAAAGTAGGACAAGAAATGTTCCAGTCTGTCTTTGAGTAACTACTACTGTAGGAATATCCAACCTTGTGTAGAATGGATTAAGGCTTCTGACATGTTCTTCAAAGTTTACCACTGAAGGGTTTTGTATGAACTTGCTCTTAAGCAAGATGCTAATCCTTTAGTAGGCAACTACAGTTCAATTATTATCACTGCAGCCACAGCAAGTGTTATTTGTTGTTGTAATGCTTAGACTTTGTGGATGATGTAATTAGTTTTGCAGCATGAATCATTTCAGGATACATTTGGATCTGATTAAAATAACATTTGAAAAGCAGTGATTGCAATCTAGAGTAAGAAATAATTATTCTACCTTCCTCCCAGAAATAAGTTACTTCCAGTAGTGTAAAGGAGTCCAAATCCAGTATGACTTGGATCCATACACATGCTCCATTGGTTCATTAGGTCACTCACTGTACAACAGTAAAGGACAGATGTCCCACAGCAACCTCCTCCTAAGGGAAGAGCCAGCAACTCTGGCCTCTGACCTTTCATCCTAAGGGTAATTTTTCCAATTCTTTGTACTCAGGGCATTACAGAACCACCATGAGTGGTGAACTGGGGGAGTATTGGACAGTAAAATGTAACATTTAATTCTGGTCCAGATCAGTAAGGGAGCAAGCAATGTCTCAAGCACAAGACTCTGCTTTTCCCATCTCACTCCCACACTCCCCTGTGTTCCTTTTAAGTACAAAGCAAATTCTGCTTGAAATTAACCTACATGGACTAGAAGGACTGGCATTAGGCGCGAGTTTAATTTCAGCAGTTCCATTACTTGAGCAAGAGCTAATGAAAGCAGACTAGAAAGGCACAAAGCAAAACACAGGAGGTTCCCTCTGGTTGTCAAGAAACACTTTGCTGTAAAGGTGGCAAACACTGGCAGAGGTTGCTCAGAGAGAGGTGGTAGTCTCCCACCAGGAACATACTCAACAGCCACTTGGGCAAACAGCTCTGAGTTGCCCTGCTGGCACAAGATGACCTTGAGAGGTCCCTGTTGACCATTCCATGACAAAACAGTAGAGAGAAGGTATGACCAAAGAAACACCCTTTCACTGCATTTTTCATGTACACATACTGTTGGTTTTGACAGGTACAGTATTTTCACGAATACAAGCTGCAGCAATTTGACAAAAATTTTGGTGGAAACCTGGAAGTGCGGCTAATACTCGGGGGCGGCTAATATGTGAATAATTTTCTGACATTTACAACCCCAGATGTGCCAGCCAGGGCGCCAAGCCAAGCACCTGCCAGCAAAAGCCGGCATTTCGCAATTGTTACAAAGTGTTACTCTGTTGCCTTGGCTTCCTGCAGGCAGCACCGGCGGCGGGGAGAGAGGCGGGAGAGCTCTCTCCTTCCCTCCTCTGCTGCAGCCCGGGGGAGAGACGGGGGGGCCCCGCGCCGCCATTGCCGCGGCTCGGGGAGGAGGGGGGGGGCTCTGCCCCTGCCCTCCGCTGCCGTGGCGGGAGCAGGGGGCGCTCCATGCCCGGCTGGCGCCGCAGCGGGAGCGGGGCCGGGGTGAGCAAACCCAGAGGTGGCGGCCAGCCCCGAGCGGCACCACCGAGCTGGGCCACCTGGCCCCGTCAGCAGCCCCTAGGGGGCCGAGCCGAGCCGAGCCAGTAAACCCCCCGCCATGCCGTGGTTCTGTTAGTATTTGGCAACTTTGTTGCACGCGGGTCCTCGCTGCGAACGACAGAGCGGCTTGTATTCAGGTGCGGCTTATTTATGGACAAAGAACAAAATATTTGCCAACACCCAGAGATGTGGCTTATACTCAGTGCGGCTTGTATTCGTGAATTTACTGTAATTTTCTTTTCAGTAGCTCATATGGGGCTGTTTTGAATCTGAAGATAAGTGTCAATAACACAGAGATGTTTTCATTATTGCTGAGCAGCACTTGCACAGAGTCCTGACTTTCCTGCTCCTCACCCCATGCCCCCAGTGAGAAGGCTGGGGCTGCAGTTAGGAGGGGACACTGCCAGGGACAGCTGCCCCACACTGACCAAAGAGTTATTCCCCACCATAGGGCATCAGGCTCAGCATATAGAGCTCAAAGAAGGAAAAGGGGACAGCTGGAGCAATGGCATTTGTCTTCCCAAGTCCTTATTATGCATGATGGAGCCCTGTTTTCCTGGAGATGGCTAAACACCTGCTTGCGATTTTGCTTTGCTTGCATGTGTAGCTTTTGCTTTACCTATTAATCTTTCTTTCAACTATGAATTCTTTCTGTTTTCACTCTTCCACTTCTCTCTGATCCCAGTGGTTGACAAGTAAGCAACCAGCTGCTTGGTGCTCAGTTGCTGGCTAGGGTTAAATCCACCATTCCAGTACAAGAATTCAGAAATGGGGTGTGCTTAGGTTCTTTCTTGAGCTTAGAATTTAATGATTAAACATATAAACTAGCCTTATTTGAAATCTGCACACATAATATCACTCTACTTTATAAAAAATATCCTATTTTAGGTCTGAGTGATTCTTGGGCTAAATTAGTAATTAGAACTTTGATTGTTTCAGTTTCCTAGGTTTGCCTTTGTCACAATGTATTTCTTTGGTCCTCAAAATGGTAAAACTTTTTCTGTGTACAGTAGTACCACCAGTTTATAAACCTGCAGAGTAACTAAACTATCTTCAAACCTTTTGCAAATCTATTTTCATCCTTGGGCATGAGAGGCATGTGATCATAATGTGCCAATTCAAAATTCATTCATAAAACCTAGAGATACTCCAAACAAACTAGAAAAAAAATCACAGAAGAATTACATTCTCATTTTATTTAAGCTTCAAGCATATTTAGGCTTCACCATCACTATACTGTCTCCCACAGTATATAGCCATATTATCATACTAACCTCAAAAGCAACACAATCCTGAATTAAAGATGATCAGTGCCTTTTAACTACTTTCAGAAAAGCCTTGTGTTTAAGGTAAACAGGATCTTTATAATGCAGCAGGTCTGCTGAATAAGCTTCTTGTAGCTCAGTTTAATGACTTGGTGTTATTAGCAACTCTGACCTGAAAAATGGAACTAAGTTTTCCAATCTACTTTTCTGTAATTCTAATTCCACCTTTACCATGAGACTCTAGGAGGTGCTGACTTCAACTGTTTTTTAAAAACATTAATTGTAGTTTCCTAAATTTCATTACCAAGTCAAACAATTTAGAACAGATTCTCCAGACCTTTAATTGCAGCAATTTTAAGTGTTAGCTATGAAAAAATACTAACATTTTCAGACAGGTTTAATCCTTTGAACATCAAAAGGATTCAGCAAAAGCAGAAAAAATACAGCTGGTTTCTGCAGTTAACTACAAACCTAGGGTATTCAACTTCATCTCAGATAAATGTAATGATAGAAAGGAAATCCACAGGCCATGAACAGGAACGTTTTATAACAGACAACCTATACTCTAGGCTATAAAGACAACATGTAGGTATGTACTGTATCTATACCTTATATTTTGCGATGATGAACGAAACTTAGCGAATTTCTTGTCCCAGGAAAATTAGCAGTGTTTCTTGTAAGAGAAGAGCAAACTGCTAGAAGCATGCCAACAAGTCAATTAACTTCTGGCAACAAACTCAGCATACCAGTTTGTAAGCCAAAGAAAATTTTTCAAAAGAGAATATTTACAGACAAGTCCAAACTTTATTTAAAACTACCATTGTGAACAATTTTAAAATTACCAAACAAGTCACAATAAAAAATAAAAAATTAAGACAGAAAAAGAACACTGCAGCAAAACTGAAGAGACGTGGATTCAGTTCCAGCTGTTTAAACTGCCACAGGCAGAAGATCACATACCTATCCTAAGAGGCAGTGTGTTAAAAATTTTACATTTTTATACACTTCCAGAATTCTGGGAAATTAGTGCTGATCTTCCATATGCATTTGTATACATAGAGTTTATAAATGCAGACATCTTCGGATAATTCTTATGCATTTTGAGCTCCAAAAGTTTCTGTAAAATAAGAATAAAATCATAGTCTAACATCTACAAGGCATCAAACATCTTATGACCACATTTCAACTGCTATTTCATTCTCACAAGCATTTTCAGCCATGGCTTACTTGAACAGCTACAGCCATTATCCCATACACAGTTTAAGAATGGCTTAGAGCTAGCTACAACTTTAGTATGGCATGGCATTCCTGGTCAGACTGTTCCCACAGTAGGCCTAGGCATAAGCATCCACCAAATGGGCACAACAGGCTTGTGCTGGCAGAGCTGTGACAAGCAGAATGCTGACAGGTAGTGACTGAAATGGAAGGAAAGATGCACCTTCCCTCACACTTTGTTCTGGGAAAAAATCTATGCAAATCACTGCAAATGCATTAAATCAGCTTATACTATTTGAGGAATTGGAAGGAGGCAAACTAGCAGAAAACTGCTACTATCAGAATACCCAGTTCATGCCTTTATATATGCCATTACTGTACACTCCACTGGAGAATTATACCCCTAACAATAAAATAGAAGTCTTTAATACTGTAATTTTGTCACAATATTATAGAAAAAAACAACAATATTTTCTTCCCTGACCTGCATTAAGATTTTGTATCTGCATAAAAAATATTTCATGAAATTGAAAAAATGTATTGCTACCATACATAGTGGAACTATTTTCTACCACATCGTACACTTCATATAAAAAAATAATTTCCTTCTCCCTGAGGAGATATTTTACTATTCTGAAAAGTCTCTCGAATGTTTCTATCACAAAAGCACTGAGCAGTCTGCCAGGAAATTATACTGAGTGCCATTAAATCAGATAATAGCAATTATAATTTACAGTATTATTAAACCCAAGCTTGTGTAACAAGAAACAAAAATACTACTTCGGATAAGTTTCAAACCCATTATGTTGCGACATACACTTTAAGTATGTTAATTTTTATGACTTTATCAGACACAGAATCTAAAGAAGTATATAGAAGGGAGATGGACAGCAAGATAAAACCCCTTCATATCAATGCATCATTTTCAAATGCATGATAATAAAACCCAATATTTTTACAGCACCACAATAACTGCTTACTTCAATCAGTGATACTTAAATTCTAGCATTCCAGAGTGTTTTCCCAATATGTGTGCAGAATATAGAAAATAATTACCAGGTTCCTTCAATGTTTGGCCATCTCCTGCTAATTCTTGATCTTGAGCTCCACTTCCACCCAGTAATTCATCAGACAAGCTCTTGGTTTGGGCCTCTGTTTTCATCTTCTTCATTAATTCTGCCTTTGTAACAGAAACAGTAAATCTCAAAATTCTGGGTAATTTTTACTGATGGTAACACATTTAGGGTATGCACTTCTGAACAACAATCCCACAAATAATAGCAAAATACCTCTGAATACACAGCAAGTTTGAGGGGCAGGTCTTCAACTTTCACAAAGTCATCTTCATCAGATTTTTGACTTACATTTCCAGAACCAGGTTCCTGTTAATAAAAACTGTGGTTATTCAAGAAGTGCTATTTTGTTTTCTTTTCACTCCAAAACTATTAAAGTACATAAAAAAACTCAATGTGCATAACAAATCTGCAGATGGAAACAAAAAAGAAAAAAAAAAAACCCAAACAAATTTGCAGATGGAAAAAAAGACTGCAAATGAGAAATAACGCTGAAATAGAAAAAAGCTTATAGTTTTTCTTGGATGCATCTTAACTGAAATATACACACATATTCGTTTACTAGCACAGGTGACTCTGTATCAGGACTGCCAGCCATGGAACTTTCAGAACTTGCACCAGATTTGTTTTCTGCGCATGTGGTATCCTGTGTTGGAGTTTCATTCACTGCTAAAGATGAGCTTGATCCTTCTGTTTTCACAGTGGCTGTTATAAAGGACTCTGAGGTATTGACTGTTAAAGCTGGTGTATTCTCTATGACACTGAGGTAATGAGGCACAACTGCAGCCACATCTTGTCCACCTAAAACCACAGAATTGTATTTTAACTAGGCAGATAATAGTAAAATATTCTGAACATATAAAAATGCAGATTATTATTATTTTAAAAATTATGATCCTAAGCTACAAATGAGCATTAAAAGTGAATTATAGTCTCTTCGACCAACACAAAGCTGACTGAAGTAAAATATCATTTATTTGTACCCTTACACACTTAAGTATAAACAATTTATCCCATGAGAGTATGTGATTTGATTTCTGACTCAAAGTTTTAAAAAACCCACAAAAAAACCCTTCCAGAACTAAGTGACCTACTATAAAATATTCATTCTAGGTATGAGGAGATATAATACAGAACAGTAAATTCCTCAATATTTTGCCACTCTAATACTGATTTTTAGTCTACAAAAGAGGCCAAAAACAAAACTAGTGTTTGCAACAGAAAAACACAGGGAAGGTGGTAGTAACAACACTTACACTAGAAATAACATTCATACAACCCAGTATTTCCTTCTTCTGATGGAAAACAATTTCTTCCCTCTTAATCAGTTACATTACTCACAGAAAAGAAATTTGAAGTAATTTCAATAACTAGTAAATGGTAATAGCACAAAAAACAAGTACAAATCTAAACATTAAAACACTGTAACACATTAATTCTGATACAGTTGTGTGTGTGCCAAGAGCTGCAACAATCAGCTAAAATTCTTGCTCATGTCAAGCATCAAACCCACATCTATCTAAGTAAGATTATTCCATGTTTCCTCTTTAAAAGGTTTATAGTGTCACTATCAACACAGGTACATCCAGGCAACTGATACAGTTCCATGAAAAAGACAGTCCAGATCATCTTTCTGTTAATTACATGTATTACAGGCGACAATTCTCACCATATGCAAATTCATATGGAAGGGTTAGTCTCTCAGTGACCGCATACAGGGCTTACCTTTAACATTAACAGATTCTTGTTCTGATGACAAAATCTCACTGCTTTTTGCCTTACTCAATTCTTGGTTTGAAGTCTATTGGAGAAGGTAAAAATGAGTTACAAAAAAATTCTACTCATCAGCATCATAGTTTATTGGCTAATGTACTAACTAGAAAGAAACTGTTCACTTGCTCCATTAATTTGTCTTTTCACTAGTTTGAAATAAAGACAGCAAGTTCCTATTTGCCAGCTAGTCAGCAACAGTTTACAAAATCATTAACTCTGATAGGCATGTTTTATCTGAACATTTTCTTTTCACTGAAGTAGTTCCTAGGTAAACTCTGGCTGCACTTTAAAGTTCTACTGTTTTAGCCTTTAAAGTAAAATGTTCCAGTTATATCCCTGCCTAATGTTAATACCCGCTGAGGAAACATAAGTTTCAACAGATTGTCAATCTTATTTAATATGTAAAGAACTGACAATTCTCCAAAACCAGGTCCCACATATTTAAATCTTTTTAAGAAAACTAATGGTAAAATGACAGTCATACCCAATAACATTTCACCGTCGTTCCAGAAAAGGGAAGAAACACAAACAGAAGACATGCTACAATAAAGAGTGAATTATTCCCAATTATGACTCGATCTCAGCAAACACAGAGAAAGAACTACTTAAAGGTTTAAAATGACACTTTTTTGAAAGTTTAACTTCTCACTTGCACATCTTTTTTCTCACTTTAACATCTTTTCCTCTCTCACAGCAGATGTAAACATTAGCTTTGTCTCTGTCCATCCATCCACTTGGCATCAGCTGTAATAAACTTAGGCGACGAATGCTACATTTTGCATGTAGCTGCTACTGGTATCATACAATTCCTTGTATTATTCTTTTACTTTGAAAAGCATGAAAACAGCGCAACAAGAAAAAATGAGGTACATATAAATATGTACTGAAAATCTGTGCACTAGCAAAGGTTTGTTCTGCTTTTACAATTTTTACAGTACCTGTTCGTTTTCAGTTGTTTCACTGCTGGCTTGTAGTGATGTTTGCACATCAACAGGTCCTTCCTCAAATTCTATTTCTTCATCTTCATTCTCATCTTCTCCACTGCCATAGTTAGTCAGAGCTTGGGTTTCTGCCTTTGATAAACCTAAAGGCAAATCAATGTAGAACCACCTTTGAATTGCCAAATCCTGCTGGGGAATTTAGTGCAATGATACCCCTTAACTCCAAAACACTCTTTAAGATTAAGATACAATAACAACTTAACTTTCACTGTATCTTTCACAGCAGCTATATTATGAACCAATACCCCTGTATTCGTGTGAAATGTCAAAGTCAGAAGTAGTTGGTGTAAGACAAAAAAAAGGACATAAATAAATATATGCAAGTTTTACTTTAAAGTAAAACTACATTTTAAAAAGCCACATTATTTAAAAGAAAAATTGCATAAAATTTGCACAGCTTTCACATCATTCAGGTTAAAGGCTGATAAACTTGAAGTTAAGCTGAGACAATATATGTAACTTAATCAATCTGTTTCTAATATATTTTTACAGACTACTTATTGTGAAAAAAATTAACTCCTCTAATTGGAATATTTAACCATTGACATAACACTATTTAACATTGACATGACACTTCATGCAAATCCTGTTGCAAAATTAGCTGGTCAAAACTACAGTGGAAGCACTGAATAATGAACTACATAAAAGTGCCTTACTTATTGCCACTGGACCTCTTTCACTTTCCTCATCTTCCTCTTGATCAGACGCATCAGATCTAATACTTTCAGGCACTCCGTTACCAGCACGCACTTCTGAGTCTGGTGCTTGTTTAGCAGTTTCAGTCTCATCCTTATCCTAGGAAAACATGGAATGCTGTGTAATTTCATGTTTATCTAAAGACTACACTAAGGTTTCTGCATAAAGGAGTTGTTTCTCAAAAACTAAAAAGTATCTACTGAAAGTCTGTTTAAGTAGTCCTTACAGCCTTGAAATGAATACAGCAGAACAATACTTGTAAAACAGAGCATCAGAACTTCCTGTAAGAGATCAAGGCACTGTTCAGACACAGCTTTCAAGGACCTAAATAGCTACTGAGTTTGTCATTATCTGAAAAGGCTGACATTGATCAGCATGCTAGGTTAAAAAAAAATCTTTTAAATAAGATTTGTCATTATCAAGAAGCTAGACACACCTGTATTATTACCTTCCAGCAACTTCCCTGCTCCTCCTAAATGAGGAATAAAAATATTCCTAACTGCACCTTCCCATTTCTTTGGCAGTGTTTCCTCAGCAGTCTCCCTGCTGAATAATTCTGCTGCTCCTATATGAACCTCAAGTAAAGCCCTGAGCTTGGCTCTAGATCTTGAAAGGACTCTTCTACAGTAAAGCAACCATAACAAGTGGCGTACAACTTCCTACTTTTACTTCCAAAGAAGCGTGACAGAAGCTCCAAGCCCTAGAAGAAAGCACTGACTCCACTCCCACACATGCTTACTCCTATACCTATATCCATTTAGGAAAGCAATCAATATTCTGCTTGGTATATACCTGTATCATGCCCTCGGTTGGAGAAAGTAGAACACTTTAGCAGACCATTTAAAGCTTCATACACATTTCACCAATGATATCTAAAGAAACTTCAATGGTTTTCAAAAGAAACTTGAAAAGAAGGGACAAATTCTGAGCACTGACATTTCATACTCAGAGCACAGTCAGGCTTGGACTCTGAGACCACATGTACCAATTCAGAACATCTACCTTCTCCTAAAAATGGAAAGTAAATCAACTTATTCCGTATCATTAAAATAGAAAATGTTAACTGCTAAAAATAGTTAAGCTGTCTTAGAAATAGAAAGTAAAATTTACTTTGTTACTTTGATAAGTCACTGAAAATAAAAGGAGATTAATAAATTTCTAAAGACTGGAAAATGGGCTGCTTATAGATACTTGATTCCTATGACAGACAACAGTAAGACCAAGTGACCTACAAACTTATCTGAGGAATAAAGACAGTTGAAAGGCATACACATACTTTGTCCTCATCAACATCTTCAACAGAAGAACAGACATCCACCTGGAGACCTTTTTTTGCCTAGAAGAAACACAAACTGTCTTCAAATCTGAACTGAAATAATTTGGAAATACTGAATCAAACTACAGCTCCATGAAAGCAAGGTTGAAATGCTAATTTTACTAAGAACTGCTATCTCAAAACAGCAAGGAAGCCACAGAGACTTTTGTACACACAGATGTCTTCACAATTTCAGAGGTGCAAAGCATTAAAAAAAAAATCTGTGCTAACCCTTCTAATTTCAACAGTTACGTTTATATTCAGCTAATCCTACAGTCTGTGGTTGAATTATATCTGGCATATAGAATTAGATACATCATGGCAGGGGGGTTGAAGCTAGATGATCTTAAACCACTTCATGATTCTAACTCCGATCAAGACAAGGAGCTGTATTTTCAGCAGTTACTTAACCGGGCTCAAGAAAGACAGAAAATTGAGCAAGATCAAATATGTCTGCATCAGGATTCTAGAGTTGAGGGCTGTGAGAAGATCATACAGAGATGATTGTGCAGGTCTGTAAAGTAACCAGGACCTACCCCTTCTGGCTCATCTCTGGCTTTGTTGAACCTGAACCTCTGCCACAGCAATGAAGCAAACATTGACCTTAACCCTAGCTCTATCTTCCACGAGAGAAGAAATGCTGAATCTGAGTTGGTTCCATGCTTTCTCATAGCAGGTATAAACCAACTCTTTATGTAACAAAGGTCCAGTGGGCAACTTCAGATAAAACAGGAAGTCATGTCTAGATCTTTCTGGATTCAGCATGCTCCTCTGGTCTCTTTACAAGGCACTCCACAGTCTCCCTCGCACCAGACATGCTATTGATTTTATCTAAATTGATAATCTTGTAATATAGCTAAAAATACTTGTAGGACTTTATAACAGGTTAAAAAAAGTATCTTCTGCTGGAATTTAAAAATTAATGAAGGGTTTGCTTTGGCATTTGTGTTTCTAGAAGAAAGCTGAAAGGACACTGAAATCATAAATACACGAAATGATCTGGTTTATCATTTGTTTTGTAAACAGATCGTATAACTTTTAAAAATGCAGCTATGTTCCCAATAAAAGCAATACTAAAATTAATAATGTAAATGGTGTGAAAGCTAGCCAAAGCTTGCTTTTTAGAGCAAGGATATGTCCTACAGTCTCAAATATTTCTGAAGACTTTATATGTATTTTACACACCAAGTCCAGAAAATGATTCTTTCTGCATCAGCAAACCAACTAACCAACTACATGAAAACTTCAGAGGATTTACTCCAATTTGTTAAAGATGATGCCTAACTAAGTTACTGCAAGGAAACCAGCAGGCAAACCTAAAGAGATACTGAACTGGGACCTCCAATATGTCAAAGTATTTAGCTGGCTGTAGTGGGGACATGCAAAAACAATACACTGGGACAGAGTTAAACTTCTTCACAGTAGATAGTATGAGGTTGTGTTTTCAATTTGTGTTGAACACAGGGTTGATAGCACAGGGATGTTTTCATTACCACTGAACAGCATTCCACAGAGTCAAGAAAGACCTTCTCTGCTCCTCACCCCACCGCAAAAGCAAGAGGTCAGAGTCCACAGCACTTGGAAGAGGACACAGCCAGGGAAGATGATTTCTCACTAACCCAAGGGATGTTCCACACCACAGGGCATCATGCTCAGCATATAAAGTTGGACAAAGAATGAAGAAGGGGGGAGATGCAAAGTGATGGTGTTTGACTTCCCAAGTCACCATTACATGTGATGGAGTTCTGCTCTCCTGGAGGTAGCTGAACACTTGTTTTGCTCTGCTTGCATGTGAAGCTTTAGCTTTACCAATTCAAGTGTCTTTATCTCAACCCATGATCTTTCTCCATTTTACTCTTCTGATTGTCTCCCCATGCTACAGAGGGGACTGAGTGGCTGTGAGAGGCTCAGCTGCCTGCTGGGGTAAATATACTCAATGGTCCCAGGTGTTAAAACTATTTCAACACTTGTTCATTCCTCCCTGTGTTCACATATAACCATTAGAAATTTCTTCTGAATTATGAACAAAGTCTATACAATTAGATATCTGTAACACAGGACTTGCCTTTACTGAGGAAAACCAGTTCACACTCCTACACAAGCAATATTGTGATTACACACCAGCTGGTAACATAAATACATAAATAAATAAACATAAATAAGGTATAAAATAATCAAACTAGTTTAGAAAATACACGTATTTAGCAATGTCAGAAAAGCTACATTTTTCAAAAATAAAATAAAACAAACCTCTTTAACATAAGACTGCATTCCTTCAGTAGTTTCTATTTTTCGTTTACATCTCTGCTTTACAGAAATGCTGTTGTTGTCCAAGTCTTGCATGAGTTTAAAAAAAGCTAATTCATTGAATAACACTTCAGAGATCTCCACAAGAAGATCCTCCCCACAATCTTTTAACTTTCTACCAGCAAATTTCGCCAGTGAATCCTGTGAAGAGAAATAATTCTTCAGTTTCTGCAACAGGCTTCAAGTTTTAAAGACTAAGTATTTTTCATATTTCTAATAATTTAGAATCAGTTATGTATATATTAGCTCATTTTTGAAAAAGGTAAGGATCTTAAACAGATTTTACATGGAATCTCTAGTCACACAGAACTTAGTAACACAGAACTTAGTAAGCTTATGATTTAAACTCCATGCTTGTAGAAAAGAAAACAGAAAAAGTGCAGACAACAGATTTTAGGGAATTTACACAAGATGTCCATGAAAAGGATCACCAGAGATTTCGTTGAAGACAGTCACAGGCCAAACATACACCTCTCACTACCTGGCCGTGACAGAAAAGATCGTCTGTGTGCAGTAAATCATTAGTTTAGGAACACAGGTAATACCTCATCACCATAAAAAAGCTGAAGGAGAACCACAGCTATGCCATTCAAGGTGTAAAATACAACTTCAGAGAAGCTGGGTTATCTGTTGCTCATCAGCCAACTTGAGTGTTGCAAATCAGCACTGAAAAACTACTAACCTGAAGTATACTGCCAAGCTGCTTATGAAAGAACTTCACGAATTCTTTACTTTCATCATTTTGTTGTGTAAGAGTCAAGACCATACGTCTTACTGATGTCAGTAATTGAGAAGAGCATACTTCATCCATGTGTTCCTACACAAGTATCACAGAATGAACTTTGTTACCACTTTGAGAGAAAAGCTAGCCATCAACCTAAATACAGAAATGATTTATAAAAAAAACCAGCTGCCCACTGAAAGAACAGCATGCCACAAAGAAAGTCAATCTCACAAACACCATACTTATTGAATGACTGACAATACACAAGGATTTATCTCAGTTTTCCAGTACATGAGTATTTGCCATCTTATAATGTTTGGTCAAACTAAGAAGCTTCATATATTGTGGCTGTGTACACAAGTGTATTAAAGTGTATATTAAGATCTCTACTTTTATATGCAGCCTTAAAATTGCAAATAAAAAACAAGACTACAGGCACTCTGACTCTGCCATGTCAACAATATAGTTTTTAAACTTAGCACGAACAAAATACCTTATTAGACAAACCTAAGTTTATACACTCTGCATACTATAAAAGGGAACAGGGATAGGCCTTAAGCATCTTACAACTCAATCTTCTCCGCTCTCCAACCTTGCAAAGGAGGAATTGTGATTACTTCTTCCTTAAAGAACATTTCTTCTCTGTAGTCACAGAAGTTAAAAAGCTCTCTACAACTCTAAAGATATTTATAAACAGGAGAAAATAATGCTAAAAATCAACTACTCAGAGGTATTCTTCAAAAATACCTTATCACTGCATATGTAAGTTTTAATTAGTAGTCTTAGTTCTGTCTGCTAAAAGGCACCAAATATTTCAGAAGTATATTCTCAAACATACCTATATTTAATTTTGTCAGCTCCAAAGCAAGTAACATCTATTCTTTTTGATGTCAAGTCCACCTGCCCTATGAAACTTAGAAACCTCACCATTTATTTCTCCTATTTAAAAATACACAGAATCTTTCCGTGCGAACATCTAATTCTTACTTCATCTTCAGCAGAGTCTGCAACTGAACACACATTTATTATAAAGACCCCTTACCTTCAGAAAAGGAATGACCTCTTTCATAATTGCTTTAATCTGCCGGTCAAGCTGCTGAGTATCTATACGAGGACATGGAACTGCAGAAACATCACCTGACTGTGGCACAGACTGACATTCACCAGTACCTGGACCTCATTTTAATTTAAAAAAAAAAAAAAAAAAAAAAAGCAGTACATTTAATACACTGAACATTACTATTACAGAGATACCACTTCCAAGAACTTATTTTCTATTTTAAAAAACCAACTTATTTCCTTAAGTATGTAAATATTCTTTCAAACTTTGCTAAGTTTTCAATATAAATAAAGAGGAAAGTAATTTAGCTTGATAAGTTATTATAATTATTATCTAAAACTAAGCAAAATATATGTATATGTGCATACCTTCTAATTTAGCAGTAGAAGCACCCTGAAAATTACTAGAGCAGCCCTCAGAGTCAAGGGTACTTTCAGGTTCAACTTTCATACGCTCATAGTCCCTCATCCAAGACAAAGCTTTATCTAAGTGAATCACTGTGTTGCCTATATTTAGAATAAAAACACTTTTTAATCTAAATAAAAATTTTCAATTGATAGACAAATAAACAATAATAAAAATAACTTTTATGCCCCAAGCTTTGAAATCTACTTATAACTAGTTATAATATTTTATTACACACTTTGATAAATTCAGTGTTTCCCAATTAGCTAATTTAACTATGTTTTGTCTCACAAGGCGTGTGATTACACACTAAAAATCAAGTAACAGTGTAATAAGTGCAGACAATTAGGGAGGGAGGAAGCAACACTTAAAACACTAAGTCACAGGATTCTCACCAAGGTCATCAGTGGCAAAGGGTTCAAAATTTGAAGAAGTAGACATAATACTCCCATTGTCTGCATCAGGTTGTTCACAATCTTGACATGCTTCTGCAATGTTCTTGCCAAAAGTTTCCTAAAAAATACCAGACAACTGAATACAAAGAAGGAACACACCATACTCTCACAGATGTATGAACAACTCTTTTCAGTGACTTGTTGCGGTATCAGCATTTGTCATCAGACTGCCTGACTGGAGAACAACCCTACTTCCAGGATATAAATCGATTAGGAAAATCTACCACACTTGCTTCAAATACTTCGAGTACAAAACATGTAAGAAACTGAACAGAAGGGTGATTTCTTAAATACAAAAAAATAAAAATTTTTGGAGAATCGTGTGATCAGTACTTGCCCTGACCCTACTCAGAAGAGGATTTTGGCTTCTGAATGTATCAGTTTCCAGATTTACATCTGCCTCCATGTTTTTCATTCATCCCTGTCACATCACTCATTTGCAGTACCAGGAATCCTACCATATTTTATCACTTTCGCATCGATTCTCTTGCCACTCGTTGTTTAGAAAAATCTGTTTAAGTTGATACTAATTTTAACAAAATTCAATCCCTAGTATATTTCAGCAGACAAGAATACATACATGTGTGCAAACACAAGAAAAGCTGTTAGTAGCTTCTGAATCTAAAAACTTACATCATCTGTAGAGGCAAGGCTTTCACTAGGAGTGAGTTCAGAATTTGATGCCACCCATGTTGCAGAATTAAGTGATTTTGCACACTTTCCCTTTTCATTTTTCTCAGATAAATGTCTGGTCACTATATCCTGGAAGAGATAACCTATGCTGTGAAAAAAGATCTAAGGTTTGCTTGATACACATACAAAATCAAAAATTCTGTGCATACCTGTAAAGCATATAGAGCCCTTTGCCTCAGATAATCTGTATTTAGCAGCTGAAGCTCATGGAAAAGTTCAATAAGAAAGTGGGGACGAGACTCATTTTGAGAAATAAGAGTTGCTACTTCAGAATAAATTGTGTCTCGCAAAGCTTCAAACATAGAAAGATCACTACCAGTTTCTGTAGAAAAAAATAAAGGAACTTGTTAAGTCCTTGACAGGCATCCATTTAACAGACAACTTCCTATCAATTATGCAAGTTACAGGTATACAAATTATGTCTCAGTCTTTGCAGGCTCCCCAATAAGCTGCTTTCATAAAGCTTATTAATTTCCTGAAGGGTAAACATTCTTAAATTGTACCTTACAAAATCTTTAATATATGAAATACCACATAGAGCAATCATAAAAATTCTTTTCTTTGCACTTCTGAACAATACTTTTAGAAAATATTCTTTATAAAACAGAATATTGCACACACCACAATGAAGCTTTTTGAATAGGCATTAAACACCAATAATGGAGTTTTAAGACATTTCAAGAAAGAGAGCCAAAGGTCTCAAGTTTATAGAATACAAGCAGTCCACACTTCTGCGACACAAGCAGCATTAAGAAAGCTATAGACTGAACTCAAGAAAGCCACTCTTTCCCGACATAAATGCTACGTTCTTATACATGTCTAGTATTTGAAAATTAAGGATTATCCTTGCATTACAACAATCAAATTACTACATACATTATCTGGAAAGTGCTGAATGAAAATATAATTAAATTTGGAAAACTCAGTTTAACAGATGTGTAATTGTTAGTATTCAAATAAAGTTATTAGCAATACAGTAATCATTACCGTGCAATTTGATTATCTGCAAATAGTCTACCAATCTTTTAAGCACAGGCAAGCTTTTTCAACCTTTGAAAAGTGGCCACAAATTGCTTGCCTCCCCCCTTACTAATATGTAATAGCAGCTTTTAAACATACTAAAAATGCCTACTGAAATTAGTTTTCTGATGTAGTAGTTACCACCATATTTTTTATTTGTAATTGTTATTAATCAAGAATGTGGCAACCACATTCTCCACAACTGTAATTCAAAGCCTTTTGCCATTTTATGCAAAGTTACTTCTCTTGTCTTGGTTATAGAGAAGGCGCTGCAATAGCACTAATACTGAACATCTGCTGAACAGTGAGTTATAGGACCAAAGGTAAGAGAAAAAAAAAAGTAAAAGGATATTGTTGAAGCTAAGCAGTGAATGCATTACCTGGCGCTTCAATGCATGCATTTCTGTTAGACTGCTGCAGAATTCTCCTAGCATGCGCTGTAGGAAAGTGGGGATAGACAGTGATAAACACAAAAATGCGCACCAGAAATAAAGACAGGGTCTATACAAAACAGCAGGAGGAAGACTCTTAGTTATCCAAACCACATCAGAGCTGCTTATTGTGAGAATGAGAACTTGACCAGTGAAGTTTATTATGTACACCAATAAACAGCTCCTAGTGTGGACACAGCTACACTGGCAAAGCTTTATATTGTGCTACAATGATTAAAATTTCTGCATCTCTCAAACAAAACAGAAATAGTGGCAGAACCAAAAAAGGCACAGGAGAGGTTTTATGATCTAGATACAAGAAAAGCAGTGCAGATGGCAAAAATGTAAGGGTTTATGTGATGTTATAAAACTCAATTTGAATGATATTTGATGGAGCTCATTTAAGCACGAACAGGAAGAAGACATGTATGCAGTACAGAACACAGTTTAAACACTAAGCAAAGTTTCATCAGTTTAGCAGTTACTTTCCATAAAATCACCAACAAATGGGTGAGATTGGCTGTATTATTGCTTGTTGTACTTTAACAGTTTTCTAAATTACTTTAATCAAGTACTTAATATACAGAAAACACCCAAAACAATTAGTATCCAGCTTTTAACACATTTACATTTACAGCATAATTAGAAATTAAAATGCAAAATCCACATGCTAAATATACAGTCCTGTCTTCCTGTCAAAATGCACTGCATTTAAATAGCAACTAAGGTCCCTTACTCATAGAAGTTGACAAAATAATTTGACATTTAGAAAAGAGTACCTGAAGACATTTCTGTAGATCTACTGTATTTAATTATTTTTTCCAATTGCTCCTGATTCCTTTTGCTGAACACCTTTGCATGAACCACGTCATCAGTGTGTCTGATTTTATTGCTCTTGCAGGGCTCACACACACTAGAAGCACTTGCACTTTCATAACCTAATGGGAGGAAATGAAAAGGAATAAAGAAAAAGCTTACAAAATGCTTTTATTATTTTAAAAAATTGTTCAAGGGCACCCTTAAAGATGCAAAATACTAATGAGGTTTCCTAGACTAAAATCTTCTTCTGTACACTGAAGCCATTCAGTAGTATTAAATCCTCAGTAACCCCAAGTGTACTACTATACTAACTAGTACTCTCCTTCTCATCTCAGAATTTTATTGAAGCATATTTTTCAGCAAATCCAGTTTGAACATGAAGAAGATTCTACTTGTTACTTCAAATCTACATGTATCTGCATCCACGATCCTTTTAAATCATAGTATCTTAATTGATTATTTTCCATTTACTGAAATCCTAAAAAAACCTTATGCAGTTGTAGTATATAAAATGAAGTCATTTGAATAACTTATTTTCATTATTATCGGTACCATTTATGGAGAGTAAATTATCTGGAATATAATGATTATAATCCAAGTTTGCCATAGTAAACGTAAAGTACTGTAATGTAAGTGTAAATGTAAATTACAGTAAAGTAATCTGAGACTACAACCTACCAGTATTTTTGCTTCTGCCTTTCAGCTGAGAAGAACTCTTCCTCTTATTCTTTGATCTGGGTGTTTTATCTTTTGATGCCAGGCTTGCTTGCGCTGATGCTTTTCTAGATCTAAATGTCTTTGTCACAGTAGTTGGGTCTATTGGATCAGGCATGCTACTAAAACTCTCCAAAGACTCTTCATCAAACTCTCTTCTCCTGTTCGTATCACACTGATTTTTATGACCTGAAGCAACATTTTGTACTGGAACTGCAAAACCTGCATTCAGTTGAGACTGATCATCTTTTTTGATTTCTTGGCTATCATTAAGCCAAGTTGATATGTTTTCCATTTCCTCTTCAGGTTGTCTATGATTCCTTCTGGCAGAAAAAAAAAGACCCACAGACCAACCTCAATATACCATAACCTGATCTTTCAGATAGAAACATCATGTATTACCAGGCAAACAGTTTATTGTAATGCAAATTATCTGCCCTTATTACTTAGACATCAAATGAACATTGAAAAATAATTCAAGAGAACCCTTCCAAATGGAAAACAGAAGAACTTCCCATCTATCTCTGATTTCAACATGAATGTATTTTGGCAGCTCCTGCTGTGCTCAAATAGTACCATAGGTCCAAACATTTCTTAAAGCAACATTCAGTACAATCTAGAGTAGCACAAAAGAAATAAGCATTCACTGAAATTACATCCTCTAGTTATTCAAACAACTCGGTTTCAAAACAATCCCACAGAAACAGAATCTTCCTCCACTCATAGAAAGTGTTACAAAACCATTCCAAGATTGGATTTGATTTTAAAATGTTTGCTAAATGATACATTAATATATAGAAAGCAGAACACTACTGAAAAAGTGAAAGAAATTACACTAGAATTTAGAAAAGTAAAGTTCATATGATAATAAATTCCCTTAGTGAATGATGAATTCCCACAAGCCCCAGAAAAGGAAGGAGAAATTATTAACGGAGAGCTGTGCTTTGACATTAAATACCTTTGTTTTTCTGCTCCATTAGAAGAACTGCTTTCAAAGGGTTTGGGGAATGCCATATACTCAGTTTTGCCAGAAGTATTATGATCTAGAGGATGTTGTTGCTCCTGCTGCTCACTGCTGCGTGGTGAAATATTATGTGCAAAATCTCCAAAACCAGACGGGAACACTGGATTATAGTTAATACCTACTAAGTAAACAAGAGAGTCAGAAGATCCTACCTCATTTATTTGTGCAGTAAAATTCAAAGTTGAGGCATACTGTGTGGTAGCATGAAATTATGAAGCAAAAATAGTGTGGAAGTAAGCAAGAACTGTTTTAAACCTGAAAGTACTGTAAACAATCAGAATTTAGTGCAGGTTTTGAACACTACTAGTTATTACAATTCCATCAGTGGAGATGAAAGTCCTTTAAGAAATTCCAGTAAAGAGCTCCTAAAAGTGAAAGTAAAAATAACAACATTTCCAAAAAAAGGCAGACTTCTGCCTGCCTGAAGACTTTATCAGTACTTCAATCACCATCAAACTGACAAGAAAATTCCAATGGTTCAAGCACGTATAGAATCCAAGAAGTCATAGATTCATACTACTTCAATTTTAACATCAGAAACCTTATGGAAGTGGCAAACTGAATGTAACTATTCTGGGCAGGTTCCATTTAATTCTAAAAGTGCTCTCAAACAGAAAACAGACTTAGTAATTTGAAAGTTCTAATCTAGGCCTATGCCTATTTCCTGGTTTCCTAATAAGACGGAAACATATTATGACAGCTTTGTTTACTTTGAATTATACAGTAAAACACCAATGCTCTCTTCCTCCAAATTCAACAGCAAAAGTAGATTAGAGAAAGAGATTAGGAATACTGTATCCAAGTCAACAGTTATTGTATAACTCTGATGGGAACAAAAATTGGTTAACATGCTCCATTTACAGGCATTTATAACAAAAATAATTGTTTGAAGTTCTAAGAAAAACAGAAATAATTACCAAGTGCCACCTTTCAATTACATGGTTCACTTAGAACTCAATTTCAACTATGAAATGATTGCTGAAGGTATGTAAAAGCTTCAAATACTACTTTTCGTATGTTGGGTGAAGAATATTTGAAACCTTACATGAGCATTTTCAAGTATAACTACATACTGAGAGAGCCTTGCTCATCATACTGAAGTAAAAATATACAATTATTCAGCAATAAATAGTAAACTTCTGCTTAAGACCATTTCAATATAAAGGAAAAGTGACAGTTTCATTAAGTTCACATTACCATTTCAATTAAATAAGAAAATGTCCATTTTTGACATTCATATTACTTCTAACAACTACAGCAATACTAACCTGGAGCAAAGGAAGAAAAATTAGTAAATCCTGGAACACTAAAGAGGTTCACAGGTTGTGGAGAAAAGCTGAATGGACAGAAAACAGGAGATGGAGGTGGTGGTGCACTACTGCCTCTCTCCTTTCGTGATGGTTTCTCCTGACACTGTTGTTCTTGTTGCTGCATAAGATCACTTAACATTTGCTTCAGCCTTGAAAATAAGAAAAAAATAACAACTTGGGGGAAAAAAAAGAATATTATGGGAAAACTGTAAATTTATACTCAAGTAATTTGAGTTTCCTATTATTTCACCTACACCATGTAATATATGTAAAGAAGTGCTCTATTTAGCCAATTAAAAAACTCTCAAGACAAAAATTACTTCTATCTAATCCTGAGTTAGTTTAACTGCTTTGCACTAGTGGTCATGTAAACACAGGTTAAACATCCTTGCCAGCACAAAAAAAAAACCAAACCTGACTAGCTACTAAAGAAATAAGCAAGCTGAAAACTTCAACAGAAACAATCAAATATACAAAGTATTTACAGAACTGAGGTTAAAATTAACTTTAAGAATTGTGTAAGAGGACAGCACCTGTATACCACTTACCAAATACAAAACAGAGATGAAGAGCTTCAACTGTCATGCAATGAATTAAAATTACTATTACACCTTTTTTCAAAAAATATTGTCGTTCAGAAGGCAAATGTTCCAAATTCTTAAATTCCATCCAAATGGAATATAAGAAGCTAAATTCTAACTCAAAACACTCAAAAAGGACAAAAAACTTATTTGCTGTATATTACCATCAGAATCCAGAACCTTGCCAGGTAGGTCTAGTGAAGACTACAGACACAAAAGCATATTAAAAAATAACTATTGCAACAGATTTTTGCCAACTTTTGGTTCTCTTCAATGAAAATTACCAGAAAAGTACTTTTAAATGCGTTAAAGAGGCAGTGGGAGAAAAAAAAGCCAGAAATGCTGCATACAATTTCAAAAGTTTTTAATCAACTCAGAAGTTCAAGAGTCTCATATTTTACCATTATCTGTAATCTTTTAGTCACATAACCATGTTCCTATTACTGAAGCATTTCAAATTCCATAGTTAAGTACTAATACAAACCTTTGGACATTATTCTGCTGCCAAGTCAGTTGAGTGTAACACTGGTTTAATTGATGCATAATAAGGTGTATCTGAGAAGATGCAACATTATTTGACATCATACCATAGGGGCCTGTAAGCAAAGTCTGTAGAAGGCAAGAGAGGGTCTGTGGAAAGAAAATACGTAACAGTGACCAAATTACAAAAACTAGAAGCCATTGATAGAAAGTGTTAAGAGAATAAAAGGCAAATAAGAACAACAAAATAACTGTTCTTTGTATCTACCTGCTGGTCCTGCATCAAAGTCTGACAAATGCTGACACTAAATTCATGCTGTTTCTTTAACTGGTTGATCTGCTCTTGCCATCGTTCCTTTTCTTCCACATAGGAAAGTTCAGACATCCACCGAAAATTTTCCTGACGCCTCATACTTATGTTTTGTTGTTGCCTGGTCTTAGACACTGGACGATAATTTCCATCTGCTGAAAGGGGACGGCAATTTTTCCACCTGGGTCAGGAAAACATGAAGAATGAGGACAAAATTAGACAATTCAAACATCTAATGATACTTCCATTATTCAAATTATGTTTAAGTTGTACATCAAAAACTCACATGGCACAGGCCAGCTAACCACACATGCCATTTTGTCAATCCAACAATATCCTAAACAAATGGAAAATAGGAATCTCCCACCTGAATATGACTGTCAAAAAAGAAGGGCTAAGGATGCGTCTGGGTCTTGGCTTTAGTATTTTCCATTACTGCTCTATAACATGTACTTGATGAAAATAGAAGCCACCAACATAATACATTGACAGGTCTAACTGCTGATTAGCCCACTGTCTACTATAATTATTTTGGTATCCAAACCAGAAGAATAACTACAGATATATATATATATATATATGTACTATTTTTAACATGGCATTTTCATTTAATCACACAAAGGTTATGAAGGAAGTCAAGCAGGTAAACAAGAGTTAAAATTATTCACAATAATTAAGAAATAGTTTTCACAATGACAGAAGCCAGTAATTTAGAGGGAAAAATTTCAGAGTTAGTTTAATTCTCTGAACTACTACTTTTAAGAGACTGATCTGTATCACAGCAAAAATTTCATACAGATTGGTTATCTTTCAAGCTGATTAAAAATAAATGGGAACACCAGGAGCCACTGCCACACAATGGCACACTTTTAATAAGACTGAAAACAAAAGAAATCACCAAATCAGTTATATGCATTGCAGCTACAAAGACTCAGACAAGAAACTGTCACTACACACAGCACCCTGGCAAGCAGAAAGAAATTCTCCTTTGCTGTGAGGATGCCTTGTAGTTAATGCAATGCTTCTTCCACCTCCTTCTAAATACATCCAGACAAGCATTAGATCAATAAATACGCTACTAACCTATCTCTGTTTCCTTTAACAAAATAGGCATTTTCTGGTATATTGTTATTGGGATAAACAGAGAAACTGTCATTCAAACTTGATGCATCTTCTTCCTCTTCTTCTGCCTGACCAACTCCATCAGAGAGATAACCGTCTTCACCTCCATTTTCTTCCTCTAGGGCACACTGTGTAGAACCTCCCCAGGTAGCCATTGTCCTAGTGAACACGGCAGGGTCAGGGAGAAAAGGGGTGCTCAGAAAAAGAGTATTTTTTTTTCAAGCTTATTACAAACTATTAAAATGATCTATTGACAATTGCAAGTCTATCTCAAATTAATCAAGCTGCACCAAAAAGAGTTAAACCGTTCTGAATATGAGCCAGTAGTGTGCCCACATGGCCAAAAAGGCCAATAGGAACCTCGCCTATATGAGGAATAGCGTTGGCCAGCAAGACCAGGGAAATGGTTCTTCCCCTGTACTTGGCACAGGTGAGGCCCTCCTTGAGTGCTGGGTCCAGTTCTGGGCCCCTCAGTTTAGGAAGGATGTTGAGATGCTGGAGCATGTCCAGAGAACAGTAACAAGGCTGGTGAGGGGTCTGGAACATAAGTCCTACGAGGAGTGGCTGAGGGAACTGGGGTCGTTTAGCCTGGAGGAGTTTTAGGAGAGACCATATTGCTCTCTGGCAACTGCCTGAAAGGAGGCTGTAACCAGGTGGGGATCAGCCTTGTCTCCCAGGCAACCAGTGACTGGGCATGAGGACAGTCTTGAGCTGAGTCAGGGGAGGTTCAGGCTGGACATTAGGAAGAAGTTCTTTGCAGAGTGACTGGGCATTGGAACAGGCTGTCCAGGGAGGTGGTGGAGTCACCGTCCCTGGAGGCATTTAAGAAAAGACTGGATGTGGCACTCAGTGCCATGGTCTTGTTGGCAAGGCTGTGTCAGGTCATAGGTTGGACTCTTATCTTGAAAGTCTTTTCCAACTCAGTTCATTCTGTGACTATCACTAATGCAAACAGATGAATAAAATTAATGTCTGTTTTGGAAATGCATTACTTCACTATGCTACAAAATGGGTAAAGATGAAAAAAAATTATTCTGATCATTTGGCATTTTCCACACATTTTCTTCTTAGGTGATTCTCTACCGCACTGGTAGAACAAGAAAGACTAAATATGCTGGGGAAAACTCATAAAACAGGCAAGTTGCTAAATAAGTCACTTTACAAGTCAAGACATTAATTTCCTGCTCTGTTAAATCATCACTTTCAGTGCTCAGGTGAACACAGGAAACTGCCCCTAACACTGACATCCCACTAAACAACGGAAGCACGTATTGCTTAATACAGAATAACTTCTGCTCTTACTTTTCAGTCCTGCTTTGCTGTGGAGTACACTGAGCTTCCGACCCTTCACTTTTAACAGATGCAGCAACAGTAGATATCGTTTCTGCAAGCTCTCTCCTTCTCTGATCTTCAGCCATTAAAGCTTCAAGTTGCTTTCTTCTCTGTCGCAATTCTTCTCTTAAAATCTCATGTCTTCTCATTTCAGACCATAACTGCTTGCAGTAAAATGGAAGAATTAGAATATAATGCTAGCATAATTTAAAGAAAGAATAAGTAATATCAAGATCATTATTAAAGACAATTTCAGGGGAAAAGGTGAAGGAAGAAGCAAAGATAAATCAGGTTTCAACAAATACTTTCATAATTTTCTCCAAGGATTTACCTGCCTACAGTACATATTAATAAAATGTTCATGGTAAAAATTCAAAATTAATTCAACTTTCACATTAATATTTACTAACAAGTGCTATACTTGGGGGGAAATGTCTTGCCAGTTTGTCAGAATTTCCTTCTTTCCAGTTTATGAAATAAAGAAGTTATACATGCTTTATACATGTTAATATAGCTACTACTCCACTTCCCAGGTCAGCTACTTAAAATGTGTCCAGGTAACCTGAGACTTCTACTTTCTAAATCCTTTTTAAGTTACTGTATATCAAGCATGAAATACCTCATTGCCTACTGGTACAGATTCACCACAGTCAAATAAAGGCTTATCAGCTGTGTTACACTCATTCATGGCTGGAGTTGATGTTACTTGTGAAGTCTGTCTGTTTGCAGGGCAGTTACCCAGGTCAGCTGCCAACTGAAAGAGAAAGCAAAACAGCAAAATAGAGCGCAATAGCTTTCTGAAACTTACCTGCAGTTAAAACCCAACACAGTTAAGGCTTTATGAGGCTAGAAAATCAGTATTCTGGGAAAAGGATTTTTGAATCAAGGCTAAATGTTTATTTCAAAACTTACCTAGGAATCAACATAACTTAATTTATGTATTATTACGTAATGTTCTAGATGTACTGTGTTGATAATTTACTGCTCACTTCACTAAAAAGAAGTTAATCATCAAAGAGCATGAAAAACAGTAAAGCCCTGTAGAGTTAAAATGCAACTAAGTGTTGATCACACTTGCAAGACACAGCAGTGTTCCAAAATACCAGTAAATGACTACTAAGAGAAGTAAGGAACCAGGGACTGACCAGTATGGACAGACAAATTTCAGACTAAAAATAAGATAGAAGGTTCTGTATCTTTGAAGACTATCAAGGTTTTTTAAGAAAAACTACAATGAAATTAAAATACACCAACCACTGAACAAGAACCATTGAAAAGTGAATGACTTAAACAGAACGCTAGGTTTAGAAGTCCACCTGCTTAAAGCATACAAGTATTACCACTTTTAAGTTTATTCCAATTTTCACAGAGAAAAAGAACGGTGAGCAAGGTATTTTAGGCTCCTTTGCTCAACACCTTAAGACAGCAAAGAAATACATTCTACCTACTTGAAGGTCAGGACAAGCTTTCTGTAACACTTGAATTTTTTCCTGTATTTCAATTAGTTTTCTTCTTTCTTCTTGTAACTGCTTAAGCTCCCGTTGCTGCTGCTGAAGTTTAGCTTCATAGAACTTCTCTCTGTGTAAATAAGTTACCCACATGTTACTTGGCAAGTAGTTGCCTAAAGCACAGCTCTACCATCCTCTTACAACGGCTCACCTTGCTTTTTCATTTAGTCGCACATCTTTTTTTAACTTGTTGGAACTTGCTCGGACATTATTTGGTTGCTGCTTTGCCTCGTCCATCTCGCCCAACAAGTCTCCAATATTAGATGCATTTGCAATTGTTCCTTGAGGTTCTGGATCATCATCCTAAAAGGATGCCAGAAAGACAGGTATTTTCAGGTTGATTAAAAATTGTAACAAATCAATTCTGTCAAGTTTGTCTAGTTTGATTTTTTCAAAACTCATCAGTCTGAACAGCTTTATCGTTAGTACAAATCAAGAACTGAGAATTCATTCTCACCATCACGACTTGAAGAAAAATTCAGTTAATGAGAATTTAAAGTTATTTAGCTCAACCTCAACTACTGAAACTTCCACTACAAATGCGAGTGATTAGTCTCATTCCGGACACATAAACCACTTGTTTGTGATTCAGTGGACACAAACATACAAGCATATGAAGAAATAACAGGTGAGGCAGAAGGAAGAACAGAAGGAGACTGATGTGAACAAGACTGCTTATTTAGTGCAGTCAGTGAAGTTAAATATTATTATTAACAACTTATTAATAACAAAACTAAATCTAAAATATTTGAGAAAGTCCTAAAGGTTCTCTATTCTACTTCTATTTTTTTAATAATTTCTGTATTTTCATTTCTCAAACTGAAAATACGAAAGCTGCAGCCAGTGCTGCTTTTATTTTCCAGTACGATCATTCTTCATAAAGACTCTGCTGAACAGGAGAGATCACTGGTGACCAAGAATGACACACACCAACTGTATCCTTTGCTGAATACATACACATAACAAGCCTTGGAAATATGATGATGCAAGGTATGCCATTAATTAGTTTATTTATTAAGGAAGCTGCTGAATCATCTCTAATTCCAATTTATACCAGTGCACAGGTAGCATCTCTATAGCAATTATAAACAACACTGATCTAGATGCTGAGAAATTTCTGATAGGAGTATTATCTTGAAATAACAATGTTGTGTTATCAGGTTCCAACTGAGCTTGATTTTAAGGTTCTCACATAAAGCCTTCTCGTTTCTAACACACCTCTGTGTATTCAGCATGAGACATTACATTACATGGTGCTCAAATGTGAGCGTTCTGTAGGGACACCAGATTCATGACATTGTGCTGCTAACATCACTAAATTAGCATGAGATATTCTACATGAAAAACACTTTGAACTTAGAGCTGGCCCTCAAAACTCTCGAAATAAATAAAAACACTGCCCCAAACCACAATCTTTCGAGTTAAACATTGTAACATCCAAAGATTTTAATGAAAAATTTTCATCGATTGAACAACGTTGTAAAACCTAAAATCTAAAAATGTTGAATGTTCACCATAATCTTAAAAATGTCTAATATTTTAAAAAATAAAACTGATCCCCTCCTTGGTTTGTGTTTTGTAATCCAGTGTTAAGGTTAAATATTAAGACCACTGTTCTCTTAGGCTAGCATCCTCCAAGAAAATCCCAAACTGAACTTCAGAAGTAGCACCCTTGGATTCAGAAAAATCAAACACTATCTCTTTTTCCCTAGCCTAAAAACAAGCACTTTAAATGCTGCAACAAGTTTTCCCTCTCGGAAGTTTCACATTACATGAAATAATGAAAGCTAGATTTTTTTGCACAAGTTTATAACATACCTGCACCATAGCAGCAAGGTTTTGTAACTGTCTAAGCTTCTGTTTTGCAGCTATAAGCCTATTGATCTTCTGCTCAAACTCAGCATCTCCAGCAACATCACCCAGGCTGCTTCTGTGACTAGATAAGGAATCTTCACTAACTCGATCTTCTTCCACTTCATCATCTTCACCTTGGGGTAGATCGAAGTGTTTGTCATTCTCCCTATTATGACAGTCTGGAAACAGGGAGAGGAGGAAACAAAACAATACCAAAGACATATTACTGAACTTCTGAAGTCAACTGTAACTACTGGAAATCAGAAAAATATTAGTTTAATAATCAGGCTCTTAAATATTCCGCTCATAAAACAAGGATATCCCAAAGTCTGCGCAGTTATCAGAGTTATTTGCACTAAAGAAGCAAAATTATTGGAAGATTTTAGAACATACCTAAAGCAGAAGACATTTTTAGAGTCCTTATATTAGCAGCTGATCGGTTGTTTATTTCACAGTCTGTATTAAGATGTCTTCCATCTCTATTATTAGTTCCACACTGTACATTTGAGTTGCTGTTTATTTCACTCCAACCACTGATGCCTTGAGGGTTCCTAGGGTAAAACAAATGACTCATGGTAACTTTTTAAAACTGGTATGGATACAATTTTACTTTAGCCTTTTTCTATCTAGATTTTTTTCAGAATGGGTGTTCTGACCCCTCCCCTAAAAAAACCAACAGAACCCCAAACAAACAAACAAATGAACTCCAATCCCATAGAAAATCAGTCCAGACATTGGGAGTTTTTCCATATTCATCTCTCCAACAGAATACTTTCTTTTTTTTAAACAATCAAATTCAGTATTAAAACCGAAAGTAATTACATATTTTTGAAGTCTTATAACGATTTTCTAAATGTCTACGCTAATCTAAATAAATAAGACACCAAGGATTAGATAATTATTAAATATCTGTGTAATAGTTCCTTCAAATTAAAAAAAAAAAAATTGTTAATGTATTAAGCACAGATTTAAGTTACTTCTGGTTGACTCAATGTATTGCAGTTCCTTGACACAACAATTCAGCTACAAAGACTTTGGATAACAAAAAATACAACAACCTAATGTTTGTAGCAGGCTGTGGATCCTCATGTTCAGAATCAGTTTCTGATTCTTCAGTTTCTTCCTCCTCCTTAGTGTTTTCATTCACAGCATCTGTCATCATATCAGATGTCTGCTCATAGTAGTGAACTAACTCACGTAACTCATTCAGCCTCTTACGAACTTCATTTAGCTTCCTGAGGAAGAAAAAAAAAGAGCATTTAATCTGTTTTGCCTTATTAAGCCAATCTATGTAGAGTTAAAAAGAAAATAGATACTTTAAAGTTCTTAGTTTACTGCCAGTTTCCAAGCTATAAGAACTTTCCACTTGAATCTCTGAATTCAGTTAACTCTAATAGACTGTTTACTAACTGTTTACTAAGTAGTCTGTAATAATTAACTAGGTAGATCAAAAAATGGAAATGATTACTTAAAACAAAACTTATTAAAACAGTAGTATTCCAAATTACTAAAACAAACAGTGAAAAAAATTAAAGAACTTTTACTGAAGCTTTTCTGTTGGATTTAGGTTTTCATCCTCTTCACTCTCATTTTGAGAAACCAGGGAATCAGGATAGGGAGCAGACGCCAGACTATTTGATTCACCGTTGACTACAGTTACTATGCCTACAGGACCAGAAGCAGCTGAAGTTGTACTTCTTTGATCAACACTCCTTTGAGGAGAACCTGAAGCAGGAAAAACTACAGAAAATAAATACAGCTTATGTGAATAATTCAAAATAAGGAATCATCTTAACTGAATTATATTAAAATAACGACAGAAAATAATACCAATAGACAAAACAGAAGTTAATAACTTCTTTCCTTAGCAAAACAAAAACTTTTTTGTTATTTTTTGTTGCATGCAATGTCAATAGGGAATGAGTAATAAGGTAGCTTTTGTTAACAAGACTTCTGTTATTCCCTTATAGCTTTATCAAATGTCAGTAGTAGAGGCATTCATGCTGTGAATCTGCCCATTGAGGTTTTTTAAAGGTTTACTAAAGGCTGCATTGCTTTCTTATAAAAATTTAACATTTTAGAATTTTGATTAAAAGAAAAATCCTAGCAAATTTTTCACCTCTGCTAAAGCTTTTTTGTCCATTAGCTGCAAAACAAACTGGATGTTTGCTTCTTCCAGCTATGTGAAATCATATCCAAATATGTTGATAATATATGCATTAAATACATACATTGGGGTATAGTAACTTAACCATTAAATCAGCATGTCCTTCTCCAAGTGCATGCTTCAAGGCCTCATTTCTCAACGCTAACTAGAATATGCTGTGATCATCCCTCAGAAGTTTCCAGCTACAGGACAAACTTCATCAGTACAAATGCACTGGCTAGAAACAGAGGGCAAGAGCAGCAAGTGGATGGGTCTGCATCAGTAAGAAGAGCACAAAGCCATAAAAAGAAAAGGCCAAAGCTCTAGTCCAGTCAGACAGGTAAGGCCCTCTAGAATGGCCTTGAAGTCCCTGTCACGAATGCACATGAAAGCTTTTTGACAGAGAGGGAGCAAAGCCATATTGCCATAAAGCTACAAACACATGGAAGTGCCAAGTACACAAACGCAGATGCACTGTGAGAAAAACACGCAAAACTCAAGTTCATATGGCAATATTTTTCACAAGTCAGATGTGTCACAGACAAGCCATGAAGACAAAAACCCACCACATCCTCACACTAGTCAACTTCAATGTTATAAACCAAAGTGCTAATAGACACTCATCATCATTACTTGAAGAGTTCTTCATTAAAACAGAAACTTCTACAGCATTAAAAATAATTTACATTAATATTGCTCCAGCACACCTTTTACCATCAGCATTTCACTAACAATTGCAATCTGAAAGATGACGTTACAAACATGCACATTTAAAACATTGTATTCATGACAAAAATACCATTCTGACTATACCAACTTACAGGAAGAGTTATTTAGATGTTGGTCACGAAGCGTATGAAGCTCTCCTAATAGTTTGTCCATTTTTTGCTTTTTACCCTGCAACATTCGCATCTTGTTAAAAAGCTGTGCCTTCTCATCTGACTGGTGTTCAGACATTGAAGAGTTTCTACTTTGTGAAATCTCCCTGGTAAGTGAAAGGCTTTCTGCTTGCCTTCTGTTGTCGGGCACAGACTGTGTCTAAAAAGAATAATACTGTTTTATTGAGAGTACTACAAAAAAAGGCAAATAAATTGTAAGAAACAAAAAGCTTTCTTATAGGCTCTATACAGAACACCAGAATCAACACCAAATCAAAGAATATTATAAAGGGAAATATACTGAAAACACTCTAATGACATCCCAATTATATACTGAGTTAATAATTACAGTAATTTCACGACTATAAGGCGCACCCTTTTGACTAACATTTTGTCCCAAACCCGGAAGTGTGCCTTACAGTCTGGTGTGCCTTATATAATGTACAAAGTTCAGAAATTTGCCAACGCAGAAGTGTGAGCTGCGAGCCGTGGGGGGAGCCGGCAGGGCCGTAGCAGCCGGGTGAAGGCGGGGCCATGGTTCCGTGGCAGCCGGGTGGAGGCGAGGCTGCGGGGGCACGGTAGCTGAGTGGAGGTGGGCCCGTGGGGCTGCAGTGCCATGGCTGCCAGGTGGAGGCGGGCCCGGGGGCCCACAGTGCCCTGCCAGCCGGTTGGAGGCGGGCCCACAGGGCTGCGTTGCTGTGGCAGCCGGGTGGAGGAGGGGACAGGGGCCCATGGCACCCCTCCTGCTGGGTTGAAGCTGGCCCAGGGCCCCATGGCTGCCGGGTGGAGGCGGGGCCGGGGGCCCACGGCGCCCCTCCTGCCAGGTACAGGCGGGGCCGCATTGCCGTGGCTGCTGGGTGGAGGCGGGGCTAGGGGCCCACGGCGCCCCTCCTGCCGGGTACAGGCGGGCCCAGCGCCCTGGGGAGGCAGGGCCGAGCAGCGGCAGGCATAGCCTCGCCCTGGGGAGGCGGCACGGAGCGGCAGTAGGCATAGCCCGGCCCCAGGGAAGTGGGGCCGAGCAGCGGCAGGCATAGCCCGGCCCTGCTGGGTGGAGGCGGGCCCAGGGGCCCATGGCTGCCAGGTTAGGCGGGGCCTCAGCCAGCAACTGTGCAGGGGGAGCCGGCAGTTGATCCTTGCTGCAAAAAAAAATTGCACCTTATAGTCCGGTGCACCTTATACGATCTACAAAGTTGCGAAATTTGCCAACTCCCAGGGGGGTGCGCCTTATAGGCCAGTGCACCCTATGGTCGTAAGATTACTGTAAATTGCAATAAACTACTTCTCTAGACTTTCATGGAAACCCATGGGACACAAAGCATAGATCCATCAGCTAATAAGCGTTAAGAATTTTCAAGTTTGCTGAGTTTTCAAGTTTGGGGCGAACTTTGGTAACTTCACTAGCAAGTACACACAGATGTGCAAGACAAACATTGAACTGCCTTGTTAAATAGAATAAAAACTGATAATGGCAAACAGGACTGACCTGAGAATCATGAAGTTGGTTGTGAAAGCGTTGAATTAAGTCATTCAATTCTTCATTCAGTTCTGATGTCAGACTTACTCCTGAAACACTACCTGTAGTTTCTGTTACAACTGGGCATATGGAAAAAGGGAAAAATATAAGTATTTTTGAAAATATAAATATTTTCCACAGCAATGAAATAAAGGCTGTTTAAATAAAAATGTGTGGTTTAACAACAAAATCAATATACTGACCCTCTAAAAATACTGCATGTATTTCTAATTTTGTGTCCTTTCCACCAGCTTTACTCTTGAAAGTTGACTTCTGCAACTAGCAAGACAACTCAGAGCTGCTTTGTAAAGGACAAAGGACAAAAGGACTTTAGGCTTGTTCCGTGTTTTGCTAAAAAGGTCAGAGCAAAATGAAAGCAACCCATTTGTCTAAGGTCAATAGAAACTTATTAGAAATAAAACTGCAATTACTTAATATAGCTAAACTAACAACAGGTAATTTCACTTTGTCAAAATAATAAATTAACAGGACACCAAGCTTTCATATTGGTATAAGTTGCAACAGATTTGTTCTTCAAAAACCTTTATGAAAGAAATAAATTTAAAGAAAGCTTTTTCCCCTGTTTCAAAATTCATATTCAAACAGTACTAAATATGCAAGCGGCAGTTGACTCAAATAATTTTTCCTATTTCCCTCCAAATACAAACCAACAGTTCATAAGACAAGCGCAAATATTCTTTATTTTCCCCTGAGATTATGAGTTCATTACACACATAGTAGTTTCACTGTTTTCAAATTTTGAAAGCATTCATTTTGCCATAAGCTGAATTTGAATCTAAACATTGGGTAGACCAATTCTTATGTGAAAAACTCACGCTTTTAGGATTCTTACAGGTAAACCGCACTAATCAGCTATGGGTTTTTAAATGACACAACATTTTATAATGCTACTTTGTCAACTCTTCAGAAAGAGAGGCTTTGCAGTAAAAAAAGTCTTTTTAACGTATATTTCACAATTCCAGCTTTAATCATTCAGTCAGCATGACAGCATGATATAAGTTGAGACACCATGATTTCACATACCAGAATCATCCAGGACGGCAATGGCTTGCTCTGCTTTATGCTGCAAAGCGAGAAGAGCTGCCTGTCTTCCTTGAAGAGCCTTTAATTGCTCCTGCTGTTGTAGCATCCTTTCCAATAAATCATGCTGTTTTTTCAAGTTCTCCAACTCCTCTTTAGCTTCGTGCTGAGGATCTCTGGCCTACAAGAGATGGAACAACATTACCATAACTACAACCACTTAACTGTCAAGAACGAGTAAAAAAAAGTGTCAAAGCAAGCACAACTTGCATATAAATGAACAGCTTGGTTAATGAAAAAAGTAAAATTGAAACAGCTTCACCTTTCTGACAGTCCTTGATTTAAAAACTTCAGACATGCAATAGGAAGAAGCCTGTACCACCAAGACATCTTTATGGCTCCTGAGGGTTTAAGTTTTCTTTACAAAGCCAGTCAGCTGCCCTAATATGACCCAAAGACTAACCCAACCTTCCCTCTGTCTTAAATCATAACCGAGAGTATTAACCTTTAAGACTGCTAAAGGTAAGCGAGATAACTCATTGTATCATGGACCTATATAAAACACAAATTTCAATTGATTTACCGGCCTAAAATCTCTAAAATTTTCAGCAGCATATTTTAGGCAGATTTAGGCAGTAGCTCTTTTCTAACCTATAATGAAAAGAATGAAAGCATGCTGAACTGTTATTTTTCTTATCCTATGCTAATTAGGAGCTGGAGATATGCATCAAAACTTTTACTCAAGTATTTTAATGAGACATCTACAGTTAAGATCCTGATCCTGTCTGAAGTTGCATTATTGCACTTTGTAGATGAAATCACGGAAAATAACAAGCATTTACAAAGAACACTATTAACTTGAAAGCATAATCTTCTATCCACATAGTATTAAGTTTCTAAAGTAGAAAATTCAGTCCAAATACTCAAATATCAGAACAGAAGCAGGCATGTTATTAACTAGTTCTGCATACTAAGGAATGTTCAACTTTCCAGCAGTGAAAGCTGGAAACATCCAGAATTCTAAACCCTTCAACGAAGTGTCACTAGAAGTTGTACTGCCACTCACACTGATGATGGCTGTTAAACTGTCACCTTTCATAATAAACAGCAGAGTCAAAATAGATCACACACTAAAATCAGCACAGGAACAAACAAGCAGAAGAAAGGTAACAAGGGTTTGTGTCTCAGTCTCACTCACCCATTAAATAATCCAGGGTTTATCAAAAAGTACCAGATTTGCTTGAGTTCATGAAAATTGTGTTAACAAATTTTTCAATCTTAGTTCTAAATTTTGACTAGTAAGCTTGACAAAACATTTCAGTATTTTATTTTAGGGGAAAAATGATTGAAGACTTTTTAAAAATTAAATCACAGGAAGGACAACATCAACAGCTAAACAAAAACATTCGTAGAACAAGTTAAGGCTACTAATTTCTAATTCATTTCGGTATTTAGTATTAGTTTAAATATGCATTGGCATATTACAGTCACCACGACAAGTTGTCTGAAAGTCACATATACAATGTTTTCCCAAGAAGTTAACAACAAAACTTAGAAGGCTGATCTATATAAAATCACAACACCTGATGTACAAAGTTACATCAATGCTAACTGCCAATGCTAATAATTCAGAAGAAATAGCTGTGAAACATTTCTATTCAAAATAAAAATATTCCAGGCAAAGAAGATTAATTCAGTGAAAAGACAGCTGGATACAGATGAGAAATCCAGTGGAAACATTCCCTGCAAGTAACAAGTACATTTGAAGCAATTAACAAGGGAGATGGGGGGAGGGGGAAGACTAGCCTGTGTAAACCCTATTTGAGGCTAAAGTAACATTTTGAAGTGTACCTTTGAAAGCAATCCATGATCCTGGCTATTAATCCCATAATGCCAGATTTCCCTGTCATTCAGAGTAGCTCTCTCACTTTTCCCTTTAGGGCTTGGTGTAACATCAATGTCTGTAACCTGTTCTCGTGAAGCGGAATTCCCTAGTTTGTCCTCAATGCGGGGCCGACAACTCAAACTAAAAGATACCTCCTATATTGAATAGTTCAGTATGTTAGATTTTGAAAATGCACTCCAACTTAGTATGCATTTTTAAGTTACAAACTTTATCTTGTCAAATAATGAAAACATCTAATAACATCTACTAAAGAGAGAAGACATTTTAGTAATAAAGCTCCATATAGCAATCAACACTATACGACCAGAAGTATGCACTCTGCATATAAAATATTCAAGCTAATGTAAAAAGAGCTTAGATGCAAAATTAAGAGCCAAACAAAAAACTTAACTGCAAATTTTGCAAATATTAAGACAAATGCAAGTCTACATGGATATTTCTTTAAAAACATACCTATCTTTTTCTGAATTTTTCTGAATTTAATTTCTTTTAAGTTAAAAGTGCATCTTCCATGTCTATCAATTTATTTCTTTTCAGGGACAGAAAGAGCTCTTATAAAGCTAAAAATAATTACAAAAGCTTCTTAATGTTTTAACTGTTTTACTTCCAAGCAGGTAAATTCCCTTTATCCATAGGACATTCAGTATGCTAACTGGCCAGGAAGAATACCTGCTCTCTGGTACTTTTCCTCAGGTGTAACAGAATGCAAGACACAAAACTTGAGTAATTAAATGCTTTTGTATCTATTCCAAGATACATTTACCATGTCAAAAAAGAAAAAAAAAGTTTTTATAAATAGAAAGGAAGATTGGACTGTTTGTCTCAGCATAAAATTCAGAATATATTTTCTAAAGAGAAGCCCATCTTTCCAGGAAATGAAACTTCTGTGTTAGGTCAATACCTCTATCATATCACTAGAAAGATGCTTGGACAACAGCCCACTAATGACACATTTCCAACCCTCCCCTCACCCAACACCCAAGTTTTCCCCACTAACAGAAACAAACCTAGAGATGAAAAATTGTACAGAAAGATATTTCTTCTTCATCAAGTCAGTGAATTCTCTACCAAAGTACACACTTAATTCTTCACTGTACTTTGAAGAAAAAATAAAGATTTAAAAGATTCTTCAGAATGTTGATGTGACAGAATCATTACTTTTTTTCCTCATATCAAAAAAATATATCCACACATGCATGGACACCTGCTGAATGGAGTAGTTGGGGATTTATTATTTTTTAATTGAAATGCAGATTATGACACTAATACGACCCATGAAAAAAACCACAATAAAGCCCTCATTTCTACCTTAATTACTAGAAGGCTGCTTACCGTGGTATCTGAAGCCTCAGAATGCACATCAATGTTTAGCGATGTGCTCTCACCTACAGAACCAGATCCCACAGCTGAATCTATAGTCCGAACATCATCCTCCTCATTTTCTCTAGCCTGAAATATTTCATTGGCACAAATCAAAAGCTATATAAAGGGGCAGTAAAAATGAATTATGGAAGGTACTACAATACCAAAATCAATACCCTCAGTAGCACCATCAAAACATAAACGGTCAACTCCTTAAAAAAAACTTACAGTGCAGAAACAAACACATTATGTTCTCAAACTTACAAGCATCTTTTGCAAAAATTTCAGATAGGATTTCTCCTGCTCTTTAAGGTCATCTATAAGGTGTGATAAACGCTCAACATTGGCCGATCTTTCATTTTTCTCTACAAGATCATCCCGCATGGAGCTGGCCTTAGCAATATAGTCACGAATCTGAACTAGTCTGCTCACAATCTGCAAAGACACTGAAGTTACTGAATGCATTCAGCTACAACTGCAACGTATTCAATGCACAAGACACAGTGATAGCAACAGCAAAGGAGTAATGAATGGGGGACATGTTAGTACTTTCACTCCTATGAGCACTCTTCCACAAGTGGTTGAAGTCAACAGCCTTTATAAGGATAGATTTATGCATGCGCGTAGTTGCAAGACTGAAGCACAGGGCTTCTGGTCAACACAGGCTAAAACACAACTGAGCTCATCAACATAGGAAAAAAAAAATCAACTGAGAGCGCACTTTCTGGAACCACATAAAAGGGAACCAACCTCTAAAATGAAAATTATTATTATTTCTGTTACCAACAAGCATATTTCTAAAGAACAGCAGATGATTAAGTTTGGTTTCACATTTTCTTCAAGTTTCAGAAGAGTAGAAAGTAAAATATTTCAAATAAAAATTTATACTTTGAAGAAATTTAGAAAGCAGCACTGAAGATTAAGAGTCAATATTTTGTAGACTTTATAAGCTGTGTAAATACCTGGCTACTATCCATCGCTTGTTCTCCTGTTGCATCTTCTTGAGCAGACACTTGACAATTTTGCAAGAAATCCTTGCTTAGAGCAGCTCCAAACAACTCTTTACATTGCGCTGATACTCCACTTTCCTTCTTTTGGGAACCTGAGGCAGGATCTTTGCTTTTGTTAGTGTTAATCTGCAGTGACAGGAAGTTGAATGGTTTTTTGTTTTCATTAAGTTGACGTTTGTTATTAGCAGCCGTTGCCCGGCCTTGAGAATCACTTCCAATGCTTCTCTATATACAAACAAAAGAAAGAACAATTGCTTTATTTTTTCATCCAACATGTTCTCCACACTGCTTTGTTTCCCTGCTTGTATTACTATTTCTACAATATTATTAGACTAATTTTAAAGTTACCTAATCAGTCACCAACTGGCCAAAAGCTAGTTGAAGACAGTGTCAATGAATTTTTGCCATGAAGTTTTCAGAAAACAAATCCATCCTTCCAGAACAAAGATAAGCAAAAACATTCTGTAGTTTCTCAGAATTTAGTTTCTCATTTTAGCTGTGACCTTGACCTTTACTGTAGCAAAAGGCATTCTACTTCTCCAGGTACATTTGAGAAATTAACAATAATAAAAGAGCAACATATTCCTGTGCAGAATATAATACTTCACCTTTTAAGAACTTCAGCTTTTTCTTTAAAACCTTGTGAATAGCAACATGTTGCCTTAATATATACTTGAGGAGGAAATTACGCCCAGCCTTTAAACTGTAAGTTAACACAATGAATCACACTGGAAAGAATCTTCACAACTGAAGAAGTTAGCAACAAAGTAAAGATGAAATAGCCTCTGGTCTGAAATTGTTAACACAAATTTATTCCTTGTTCCAAAAGAATTAATCCTTCACACCTTTCCTTAGTTTTGGATAAGGGAAGGATGAATGCACTGTATTTCCAAAAAAGTAGCTATGGCTCAAGAATTTGTACCACAAAAATTTCTAGTCTACTGAGGAGCACACTTTTTAATGATACTCCTTAACAAACAAGGGTACCAATGTTCAGGACCACAAACTGGCAGTTCAAGAACAGACTTTCAAAATAAGGTAACAGCTATTTTCAAGTAGAATACAAGTACGATGAGTAAGAAATACTGCTCCAAGGACCCAGGAATTCATTAATGGCTGAAAGTGAAGACAGTTAGCACACAAACAGAGGAAAGCCATGGTCCTGAATGTTCTCTTATTTTCTGAAGTTAAAAACCAGAATTTTGATTTGGTTGTCATGGTGTCTACAAGGTTGGGTTTTTTTTACCTTGATTACTTGTAAAAGGATTCTTTACTCATCTGTATTTATTAAGAGATAACTGAATACATTTCGAAGTCACGTTTCTATTGGGAGCTAGCAGTCACACAAACCTGATCCAGATCACTGAAGTTTATTCTTTGTTTAAGCCTTTCTAGTTCAGCCTGCTCTGGAACAGACATCTGAGTCATGTATCGAGCATGAGGAAAGCTATGAGAAGTTCTGGTCTTCCTTCGTTCCATTCCAGGTGAAGATTCTGGAGATATGTCGTTAGTAAGTCTTGTTTCACCTTCACCACTAAGCTTTTTCTTGTTTTTTTCTGAAGATCTGTTTGCTTTCTTCTGTTGACCTCCCCAGTCCTTAAGGGGAAGGACAGAGAACAAAAAATCCTATTTGTTATCCTCACAGACAAAAAGCAAATGTTTGCATTCTGTCAGAAAGTTTACTTCCATTTTAGAAGTACAAATAGCATTGAAATATGCACTACACAGAAATATGCACTAAGTATTCTAGAGTAAACGTCACTTTACAAAATAAAATTTTCTCAACTGCATAACTAAAAATAACTTGTTGGGAAATTTTAAATCTATTTCATCCTAAATGCATTAAATTAATTTCACATGAAGCTCAAGTTCTATTTTTCTTCTTTGCTGTGGACTGCTTCACTTTCAGGAGTTCAGAACTTTTTAAACTGCAGCTTTCACTTTCATGTCACCTACAATGCTTTTGTGTCTAGCTACTTTATTTACCCAAAACGCTTGCCATAAATACCTCTACAGACCTCACAATCTCTGAATTACACCCACTGCTTGCCTACATCTACCTCAGGTTTTCCAGGTAAAGCTGTACTGGATGCAAAGCCCTGCACGACATGGTTTAGGGGTTTGCATTGTTACCCGCCACTAACAGAATCTAGCTGGTAATTCTAAAGTTCAGCAAAGTTCAGCATCAAATGGCAACAGAAAGAAAAGAACAATTTTACCGTGTTGTTCAGCCGGTCGTCAAGGCTCTCATTGCTCCAGCTGGGCAAGTCCTGATCATTCATGTGTTCTTCAAAGGGACCACCTCCTGTTGCCATGACAGATGATCAATAAAAGCAATCTCTAAGAAGGAGTTGAAAGAAATGTGCTGTATTAAAATCAGTTTACATAGAAAATTTTAAACATTCATGATCTGAGAAGACAACAACATATTCATATGATGCAAACACAAAGCTGTTAAGGAAAGGAAACTCCCCATTTACTAACCTCTTACTAACATTAGAAATGTTTCAATGAGAAAATGGCATTAAAAAGTAAAGAAATAATAGCTGTGGGTTTGGGGCTTTTTAACCTCTGATCTATGAAAGTTGTTGGGGTATTCCCATGCAAACACAGCCTATCAGTAACTCATAAAGGAATGGAATCTAGCAGGCATACTCCTCACACCACAACCACATCTCTGCTCAGCAGTGCACCAGCCCAGGTCACAGTCACACAGTCAGGAGTCATTCCGCTTCTGCATCTCACAACCATGATTGTAACACACACACAACAGGTCTAAGTGCCTGCTACTTTGGGAACTTTGCCCTACCGTTCCTCACAAGAACTCACACTCCCTTCTTCATCCCAACAGAAGTACCCACTAGGCCACACAACCAGAGGGTACCACCTATGAACTAGATGGCCAACAAATAATACCAGAATTTAAAAAAAAAATTCCAGACCAGTTTAGAACTGGATAAACTTCCTGATGTGCCTATACTTACGACTAAACAAAAACTATAGGTTGCTTCTGTGCAACTTTCAGGTAGTCTGTCTAATTCAGTTAGAAAATTAGAACACAATGCCCTTTCACATTTTGTTTATTTTCGTGTAGAAACACAAGCATCCTATAAAAAGTTCACAGGGAAGCTCATGCTAAAATCTGCAAGCATTCAAAGCAAATGCATAGTTATCAGTTTTAAAAGAGCCATGATTTTAGAGAACTTTCTTCAGTTACAGATTAACTGTTCAGCTTTGTAGATGTGCAAGACCCACCATTTCCACAGACACTGTATCCTGACCTGTCACTAAGCATAACGAGGAAGATTAGAGGCCGTCTGGGTTTACAGTCCAATTCTGTAAGCTGTTTCCTCATCATCACGTTATATAATTCTACTAAAACCATAGCAAAGGTAGTTTTTCCCTACCATCCATCTACTGTAAAAAGAAGTGGCAGTATTAATCTTTACATAATACAAGTGACTACTCACATTTCTTTTAAAATTTTCACAAAACCTGTCCTCAACTATCTTTGTTGCAGGAGACCCTCATTACCTCTGAAGCAAATTCACTGTCCCAGATGGAATATTCTGAGGAACAAGACTCTCAATCAAGTAGACTGGGCATACACCAACATGCCCTGATAAATAAATAAATGGCTCAAAAATAACAATATCTTCATTATTTCCAGCAAGCAGATTTAGAAGTGTTCCAACAGCACTGTGCCATTTCTAAAAGTTTCTAAACATTGCTATTATAGTCTTTGATAACTCCAAATGAACTATAATCAAGCAAGTTTAATATCAGAGAGCTCTAATGGCATTTTATCTCTAACTCAGTTGAGAAACACAAAGAGGTTCAGCAAGGTTTTTTCTTCTTTCACCTGAAGCTATGCTTTCCACCTCCACACACACATTTTATCAATATGCATTTTTTCTTTGTTTTCATTTCACTAGCTATTTCTAAAAAAAATTCTCTTCTAAAAGCTTTGCTATCTTCCCATTATCTGTTTACCTGTCTATCTATCTACAGCAAACCATTGCCAATTTCAGGTTCTTGCAAGTCATAGGATCTGTATAAAAGCTTTTGAGCATGTGCCTAATGCCTTACAACATTTATCAGGGATTTTAGAAAAAAAAGACTTTCAGGTATGCTTTCTACAGAAATAATAACTTCAGATAACATGTAGATTACAGGATAAACATATAAGATTAAAGTCAAAACATAATCTGCACATCTAACAGCAATATGTAGATTGCACAGAAGGAACACTACTCAGCATGCAAGCAAAAAAAAGATTCATACTTAAAAAGGCTTTTTTTCTACAGTAAGAATGCTCTTGAGAATATTTTCCTATAGCATCCATGTGAATGCAAGAGCTCTCTAGAGCATCTAATACGCAAAGAGAAAACTTTTGACAAAAAAATAAATGGAAAACAGAAAGTCGCAAAAAGCCATCATACCACCACAAAGGCTAAAAATGGAGCCAACCATTTCTTTTTAAGTTTAGCTTTTCAAGACGTGCGCTCCTCATTGGGCATTAACTCCTTAAAAGCAAACCATACAGTACCATCACATAGGAGCAGTCAATCCTGCCCCACCGGACAGCGCTCACACGAGCCGCACACTCACACACCCTGGCTAGGAGCAGAGTGCCCGGCACTTCCAGCTTCCAGCGCCGGGGCCTTCCCAGCGCCCGCAGGTTCTGCCGTCCCGACCTGCTCCGATCCCACGGCGGGCGCTGAGCCCAGGCCCGGCGGGTCCCGTCGCCGCCAACGGGGCCGGCGGAGTGAGCGATGACCCGGCGGCTCTGGCGACCGCACCGCTCGCTGCCTGAGGCGGGCGAGGCGCTGCCGGGCCGGGGGCGGCGAGCGGCGATCCCGCTCCTTCCCGGCGCCAAACCCCGGGCGCCGCGGGGTGCTTGGGTAGGCGGGCTCTGCTCAAGGCGCCTCCACTGCCGCGAACGCGGCGGCGTCTCCTTGGAGAGCAGATAACGCGCCCTGCCCTGTGCGAGGGGCGCGGCCCGCACAGCCCGCTGCCACCGCACGGTTCCCCCGCCGCCCCGCACCTGCCTCCGTGACCGCTGCCTCGCGGGCCGCCGCCCTGCCCCACCGCACCAGCGCGGCCTCACCGCACCAGGGGAAAGGGACGGGGAAGGGGCAGCGCGCCGCGCGAGGGGCAGGGGAAGGCGGCTCACCCCGCGCCGGTAGAGGAGGAGCCAGGCCGGGTGACCTCTCGGAGGCGGCGGGGCTGCCTGGACGAACGTTTCGCCTTCGGGCAGCGAGGAGCGGCGCAGCCTCGCTTCGCCCGACGCGGCGGGACAGGGCTAGCGAAGGCGCTCACGGCGCTCCTGCCTCAGCCGCCACCGCCGCCATCTTGGCCACCACTCTGCCGGGGGCGGTCCCTGGCGGAGGGATACAGACACAGACAGACAGACGGACGGACGGACACTCACCGTTACCTGGTAACCTCCGTCCGCCCAGGCCTTTCCGTCCTGCGCGCGCCCCGCCCGACCCGGACCGCGGGGCGCCCGAGGATCCCCCGCGCAACCGCCGGGGCGGGCGGGAGAAGAGCAGTGGGCGAAGAAACTCCAACTCCCAACGTGCATTGTGCCGGGGCGCGATGCCCCCAGGGCCGGCGGCGGTGCATCCTGGGAGTGGTAGTTTTGCACTCAGGGCAACGGCCCCGTCCCATGAGAGGACTGGGGGGTGTCCTTCGCTGTTGCGCGGCCAGCGGGGAATCGCCGAGTGTGTTTTTCTTACAAAATAAAATACGAAAACGGCGATGAGCTCTGTAAATGCTTTTGCCTGATTGTTAGACGAGGTAGAATCATGTCGAAACTCTAAGCGTGGACAAGGATCAGCTCTTGTCCTCGTTTGGAGCAGTGTTGACTGCTCTGTTCCTGTCAGCCTTCGGCGTGTTTTGCTCCTTGATTTGTGGCATGGAGTTTACACATTTACAGTAATTTCACGAATACAAGCCGCAGCAATTTGACAAAAATTTTGGTGGAAACCCGGAAGTGCGGCTAATAGTCGGGGGCGGCTAATATGTGAATAATTTTCTGACATTTACAACCCCCGACGTGCCAGCCAGAGTGCCGAGCCAAGCACCTGCCAGTAAAAGCCGGCATTTCGCACTTGTTACAGTGTTACCGTGTTGCCCTGGCTCCCTGCAGGCAGCACGGGGGGCGGGAAGAGAGGCGGGAGAGCTCTCTTCTTCCCTCCTCTGCCGCAGCCCAGGGGAGGGGGGGGGGAAGTGCGCACCGCCGTTGCCGCGGCCTGGGGAGCCGACGGGAGCCCCGCGCAGCCATTGCCACGGCCCGGGGAGGAGGCGGGGTGCTTTGTCCGTGCCCGCCGCCGGCGCCACGGGCGCGGGAAAGCTCCGTCCCCGCCCGCCGCCGCTGCCATAGGAGCGGGGCAAGCTCCGTCCTTGCCTGCCACCGCGGGGCAGCGCCGACCCGGGGTGACCGAGCCCAGTGGCAGCGGCGGCCGGCCCCGAGCGGCAGCACCGGGCTGGGCCACCTGGCCCCGTCAGCGGCCCCTAGCGGGCCGAGCCTGCACAGCCTTAGCTCAGCCAGTAAACCCCGCCCTCCCGCGGTTCTGTTACTAATTGCACGCGGGTCCTCGCTGCGAACGACAGAGCAGCTTATATTTGGGTGCGGCTTATCTATGGACAAAAACCGAAATATTTGCCGACACCCAGAGATGCGGCTTATACTCAGTGCGGCTTGTATTCGTGAATTTACTGTAGGTTCTTTATACTTTCCTTTTGGGGAAAAATATAAATAGAGGGTTTGACATTTAAAAAACAATAGCTGTGCATAAAAGCCTGTGTGCTGTGCTCGGTATTCAACCGAAGTTGTTATTAGAATCGTAGAATATGCTGAGTAGGAAGAGAGCCTGAAAGATCCAACTCTGGCCCTGCACAGGACTCCTCAAGAGTCACACTATGGATTTGAGAATATTGAGTTCTGTCAGGCTTGGATCACTTCCCTGGGGAGCCTGATCCAGTGCCCAACCACCCTCTGGGTAAAACGCTTTTCCTAATACCCAACCTAAACCTCCCCTGACACAGCTTCAGGCCATTCCCTTGGGTCTGTCACTGTTCACCACAGGGAAGACATCAGCGCTTGCCCCTCCTCTTCCCCTCACAAGGAAGATGTTAGTCCTTCAGGGGACTGGACTTGGATAACACGCTCGGCATTTCTATTTCAGTGAAGCTGGTATCGTTTGTATGATTTTCATTTGGAGGGGTTGGACCCTTGTCAGAATGGAAGAACTCAGCATTTTCAGCATTTCCACTACACTGAGTTTCTAAAGCAAAAGCATTTATAGCATTCACAAAGGCCTCATAACTGATCCTGCTAGAGAAACATTCTACTGGTATAACGTGGAAATACAGTTTCCCATCTCTCCCATGTCAGGACTTATACCAATGTATTTAGTTAAAGAAAAAGAAAAAAGGATACATGAATCCTTTTCAATGACCCATTAATCTATCTGTAATCTAGAAAAGGAACTAAATAATTGGAAAAGCATCAAAATAAAGATGTTTAACTAAAATTTTGTTATCTCCAGCACATTCCCCCGTATCAAAGAAAGGAGCAATACTGAGTGAGTGAAAGAGGTAAACTTAAGACTACCTATTAGAGCAAAATCTCTCTCCCATTTCTACCACAAGCTACTTGATTGTATAACCACAAATGAAATCACTTTGGAAACAATTTACAACAGTTTGGTGGAAGCTCTCTGTGTGATGAATATATATTATCAATCTCTACTGCAATTCTGCAGCTAATAAAGAAATTAGTTTATCAGCATTTTTATTATACTTCTACCTAATGTCCTATTTTTTTGAACTCAGGTATCATGTCTGGATATTCATCACAATATTGGCAGTCTTGCTGTTGACAAGATGATTTCTATTGTCATAGTGACAAATCTCCCATAGCATGGCAGGTAGAGGCAGAACTTAAAAGAAAGTACTGCCCTTAGTACAATGACTATATATTTTTTTCTGTACCTTATTCTTAAAATGCAGCTCCCTCATTATTATTGTTTCCTGCAGAAAAAAAACCCAACAAGCAAACTTACTTTAAAAAAAAGTAATACTTTGTTAAGCGAAAAAAAATCAATTTGACTGTAGTATGTTTCAGTAACAATGGAGTATTTTAGTGTAGTTCCGTATATGTCATAAATACATGTTTTCCTTAGCACAGTATGAGCTTACAGCATCATTACTCTGATTCCTGCTTGACATTAGGAGGATGATTTTTCTCTTCTTGTTTTCTTTCCCTATTCTGGAATTGACTTCAAACATATTTGTATGGGGTTTTTTTTTCCTTTTTTTTTTTTTTTTTATAATTTTAGAAAGGGCTCCTTGTAGCCATTTTTCATTTGGGATGGAGAATTCAAAAGCATACAACAGGCACTGAGGAATCGTGGATTGCACTGCAAGAACCATTATTTCCAGTAGGTGGTTCTCCACTACTATTGTAGAACAGCATCTCCAAATCCAAACAGGATTTGGGAATGAATATGAGGCAAAACTCATATGGCTTAAAGAATGTCTTATTAATTAAGTAAAATAAATATTTGGGGGGAAGTCCTATATCAATGCTAATGAGCCTCTAGACAGACAGCAACTAAACCCCCTACAAAGATGTGTTATAAGCACTTCCCTCAGCAGACATGGTAATGAGTGCATCCTCACAGAAAATGAATTATCTTTGAGATAGCCCAATTAAATTAGAATTGAAGGCCATGTCAGAGATGTAATTATGTTTTCCTTACACAGCTGATGGCTGTACCTTGTCAGTTTTACTTTATCATTCCAAGGTAAAGAAAGCAAACAAAATACAGGCATGTAAGGACTGGAGACAAAAAGAAGTGAAAGATAAAGGTTTTACTGAGACAGAGGAGATGTGAGAAGCATCTGGGGAGAGAGGTTTTGAAACAAATATGGTAATTAATCGAGCATTTGGTTCAAGCAGTACTTGTCCATTTTTTCCTGATTTTATGACAAGGACCTTTTTGCTTCAAAATTTAAACTGAGCAAAATTATGGATTAGCATAGTATGGTTGGCACACTGACTACCAAGCTACTGTACTAAAGGCATTTTTTCTTTTTTTGCATAACTTTAGATTGGAAAGATCTTTTAAGGCATTAACAAAGAATTTCAAGTTGATTTTTATTGGAAGATGAAGTGTCCGCTTACCCCTGTGAGGTCTGATAACAAGTTAAGCAGGTGTAAGGGGAGAAGCATAGGCATTTAAGACCACAAAGCCAAGCTTCAGTTTGGTCAAGATTCACCAATTTAATACTAGTGAAGAAACTAGGACAAAGAGGAAAGTATTTTTGATGATCCACTCAAGCAAAACAGTCATCAGAAACCATAAAGGAAAGAGGAGTATAGTAATTTCACGATTACAAACCACATGGATTATAAGGCGCACTTCCAGCTCGGCTCTCCCTCCCCTGCCAGAGAATGGCCCCGGCCTGGCACAGCTCCCCCCTCCCCTGCCGGCACGGGCCCCGCTCCCCTGCGGCCAGCGGGGGCGGCCCTGGCCCTGCTCAGGGCCGCACAGGCTCAGTCAGCTCGGGGCTACTGCGTGCTCGCATTTCTGGTTGGCAAATTTCAGAATTTTTTTTCACATATTAGCCGCTCTGGAATACAAGCCTCACTTCTGGGTACGGAGCAAAACTTTAGTCAAAATGGCGTGGCTTATAATTGTGAAATTACTGTATTTGGAAGATAGATATTAGCTAACTTAGATCCCAGGAAAAATGTCTGATGAAGAATGGGCAGGATCCCCATTGGAAACCTTTTCCACATCCTTAAGGACGCAGAAAGTAATCCTGTTGGTACTGCTAATATTTCACCAATCTGTAACATTTGTTGCTATATGCATTTCAGGTATTACATTCTAGTAAAATATTAGTGACTGGAGTCAGCCTACGTGATAAAGTGATGGATGGACCCACAAGACATAACTGGTTTTGTTTTGTTAAACACACTTACTTCACACAACCAGAACACTTCGGGATCATCAATGCTGCCCTGCCTAGAAGCCCTAAGACTACATTTTTTAATTGTCCTCTTTGAAGTCTCCATTAAAACCTATTTTAAAAACTATTTTAAAAGAGGTCTATATAGCACAGAAGTTACCAAGTTTATGAGTATTATTTCACGCCTTAGAAATTACAGTAATTTCACGATTATAAGCCACACCATTTTGACTAAAATTTTGATCTGAACCTGGAGTGCGGCTTATAATCAGGTGCGGCTTATATATGGACAAAGAACAAAAAGTTGCTGTTTTAGTTTGGAGGACAGGTGTCTGTTGAGAAAGGCAGGAGCCTGTCTTTGAAATGGAGAATGTAAACCCTCTCCCTCCAAATTATTGTAATTTTGAAATCAAGGGGCTTTCAGGCAAAGCTATGGGAATTAGGAATAACAGTTCTTTACTAGGGAAATTAAAATAGAAATACAGTACTACAAAGAAACAAACTCCAAACCCTGACAAAGTCAGAGTACAATCTGACACCCTGTCAGGCAGGGTGTTGGTAGCAGTCCCATTCAATGGTGGTTACAGTCCCCTTGCAGTGACAGATGTGATTCAGTTGAAGCAGTGCTCCTGTAGAAGGTGCAGTGTCCCTCCGGAGGTCCAGTGGTGATGTGGAGAAATCCGGTTTTCCTCTGGAGTCCAGTGGAGAAAGGGGCTCCCTTAGTGTCCCAAAACCTCTGTTTTTATCTTGGTAAGAAATGTTGGGCTCTTCCCCCTAGCTGGAGCAACTTCCAATGGGATGAAGTAATTTTATCAGTCCCACAGTGGGACTCAATGGGCCATTAGCAGAAAATGACTCCCTGGAGGAAGGATTGGTTGTGAAAAGATAAAGAACAATGCCCTGTCTGGTTTCAATGGATGGCCCATTAGCAGAATATCTCCTGCCAAGATAAGGATCACTGCCTCCAGCCTCAACAGATGGTGATAGAATAGATACCTTTGATCACACTCTGTATTATAACCCGAGACAGTTGCTGACACCCGGACGTGCGGCTTATAATCAGGTGCGGCTTATATATGGACAAAGAATGAAAAGTTGCCGACACCAAGAAGTGTGGCTTATAATCGTGAAATTACTGTAAATAAAATTTCGCAAGCAACATACAAATATGGACTTTAATCTGGATGTTCTGCTATTATATTTGTATTGTTAATTACATTGTCTAGATGTTTGGTTTTTTTTTGGTCCATTAACATCTTCAGTTTATTCGTTGGCTGTGGAGGCTGATGGCCCACCGAGGACTGAAATTGCTCCACTCCCCTGGAGGGAAGGCCCTTAAGCACTCCATCTTCATAGTGGTTATGGAAGAATTATCCCCAATATGCCCCTCTGTTATGTGTTAATCTGTTGTACCCTATTGGGCACCCCGCTCTGTACTACCCCTGGACCATCAGTTTCATACCCTATATGAACTCCGTTCCCTCAGCCTCCCCGAGCTCGTTCGTCCCTGGACCATCTGAGGAAGAAGACCAATAAACTTCACCTTAGAACTCCGTACGCGGCTCCCATCTCTTTCTCCTGCGTCGGCCAAAGCGTAGCCTCACAAAAGAGCTGGTCACTCCACCTGGGAGTGAGGACGTGCCTGTGGTTCACAGACATCCTTCTAAGGACGCTTTACCGGAGGATATCGCGGCACCTCCCCCACAGCTCCTCACTGCGATACTTGGCCAACAAAGATGATCCAAGAAGAAACAAAATACTTCAGTTGTTCTGAAATGACGGATTTGACTTAACCAGGTGTGTCTGCAGATTCTTCAGAAAAGTGAGTAGGAATAACCTTTAATTCACAATATCTTGGGTGGTTGTTTTATATGATGATACTGTCTAGCCACTTCCACATTTAGATTTCTGGAGTCACAACAGGAATATGTGCTACATTAAACAAATAAGTAAACTAAAAAGTGAGCAGGAAAAAAAGAAAGTTATTACACAGCTTAAAAATACCACAGAAATTTTTATCTCTGAATTGATTCAAAGAACAAGAATATTAAATAAATAAGCAACCCCACCACGCATAGAGAAATGATCAGAACGAAGAACTCTCATTTGCAAATCAAAATTTGAAGGAGAAAAGGTTGTAGATTCTTCCAATTTTTTTTGCTTTGTAGCTGGTAATCTGCAATGTATCTGATATCAGTCACTCCTGTATATTCATAACTAAGCACTTTCTTTACACTGTATGGCTTGAGTTATGTTGAAGACTTACCAGCATTGAAATAGTTAGCATATAAATGTTACAGTGAATTATTTGAAGCCACCTAATATTTTTTTCCTATGTGTTTATATTTCTTTAAATGGGAAGAAATCTGCTGAAGTTGTGGATCATTTTACAGCCACTAAGCAGTTTGCTAGTAAACATCCAATCCACGAAAAGAAAAAATTCCAAATAATTATGTGGCCTTTTGTTCATAATCAGTTATGCTAACCTCTAATAAAAAAGGTTTTATAAGGAGTTCCACTGTAGCCATACAGAGTTGATTAATTATATGATGTTCTGCATTTTGTCTTCTGACAATAATGCTTTTGAAATAGGTACTTGCTTTTGTGATAGCAGTTTTGCAAGTAGAAAAAGAAGTAGAAAAAGAAGAAATGAAATAACCAAGTAAGAAGGCCTTACATGTCCAATGACTATATACACACATACCTATATATATATATTTCCAAAGATTTAAATTAGAGTAATTTTGAATAGAGTAATTTTTAAATAACTTTTTAAATCTAAATCTTTCTGTCACATTTCTAATTAAATTACTTTCCTGGTTCCTTTCTTTTTCTGGTGGTAGAGAAGTTTCAATTATACTGTTGATTAGGGCTGGTACAGATGGGCAGCAGCACTAAATTTATCAATACTAGTGAAAAGGGATTAGTTGGTGTACCTTTCCAAAGATATTCCATACTTTTCTAAAAGTAGAATGTAGGAGAAGGATGTATTTGAAGAGGGCAAAAGGAAAACTGAGGCCAACAGGAAGCTTCCTGTGTCAAGAAGGCAGGAGAAGGCAGGATATGTAAGCTGTTCTTCTAAATAAGGCAGAAGATTATGAGCCATGTTCTTTTCTTGGCACTCACACTAAGATCTTGAGCGGGTCACTTTGCCAGGTACATTTCCTCATAACATAGTTTAATTCATATTTGTTATTATTTTGAGGGTGATGAATAGAAGATAAACACCAGCAATGGAACTTACTGTGATAATTTTTTTAAGTTACTATGGGCCTTGTCTGAGTCCACTGTTTTTCTATATTCTGCAAAGATGTGTACAGACCTAGAGGTTTGTTAGGTCTTCAACTCTTTGATGGGTTCCATCTATGCCAATTGCACTGATTTTGGTACTGCCTGTTGAAAAAGATGGGAGTATTGCTTTTTTATATTTTTAATAAGAATTGAGGATTTTTTCCCATATTTGGTGTGTGATAAAATAATGTGTAAATATGTTGAATTTACTGGTCTTATTTTTCATGATAATGATGTGCTGCTGATTTCTGTATTATATATCAGAAATGAGAGAATATGAAATTACTAAATTATGCACCTATTTCTTAGAACACTGCAAAATATGAGGTGAATTATTTAAAACTGGCATTTATTTTTGTATGTTTTATCCATACATCAAAAAACAAGGTGCCTTCATTCTGTTTCTTCAGAATAGTAAGATTTCTTTTCTGCTTATATCTTGGTCTCATTAGGGAATGGCATTTATTGATGTAACATTTCAAATTGATCATATGATTATGTAACTTTTAGAGATCACATGCTTTACAGAACACATACACAGGCTGGCACTGGTCACTGTGTTTGGTGAATATATAATATGCCAAAATCTTCAGAAGTTTATAGATGGATTGTTGTATTTTTGGTGCAACTTATTTCTACCACTGCTTTCATTAGGATTGTGACAAGCATTTTGAAGATAGCATGCTAAAGAATTGAAGACATTTAAACAATTGTGAAGCCTCTTATTTGTCCAAAAGTAAACAAAGTAGTGGCTTGTAGTACTCTGGCTCATCTAGGATTGATGTTGAAAAAGTAAAATATTACTAATAATCAATACAATGAAAGAAGCAGAAGCTGAAAT